>NC_138970.1:183042500-183250000 GCF_055761805.1 Camellia sinensis | reverse complement strand
CAAAGCTCCACTTGTTGCTCCTTTGTTTTTTTGAACTGCTTACTCATTCAACTTTGTTCAAGCATTCGTTCTCTCATTTTTAGGAGGCTTTCAAGGAGCACCAAAAAGAAATTTTTTTTTTTCCTGCTTTCTGTTAACCACCCCTAACATGATACTAAAATTTGGGGTGAATTTAATTTAAATATTATTTGGTTTCATTCTAGAGGGTTAGTGCCCACAAAAAGGAAAAGCATTGCTCAGTCCGAATCCTTGGCAGATCCTGAAGATGAGTCCCCATTGAAATATTCCTCCCCATTTGGAAAATTTGATGTGCTTTCTTCATCGTTTTCCTCACTGGTAATGGCTCGAGTTTTGCTGGGCCTGGATCGAATGTTAACACCCATAGGGAAGGGCACCTGCAGATAGGAAAAGCCAGTATAAGCTCAGTTTACTCTTCTTTTACTTGTGCTATTGATACATTACAAGTGCTATTTGGTGTCTCCACATTCATAGTGTGTAATATCTCATGGAACGTGAGAAAAAATGAGAATGCAATGCAAGATGCCAGTTTAATGAAATATCATAGGTATAAAACCAATTTCTCTAATTTTTGGATAGATTCACGACCAACTTGACATGCTTTATGTAAAGTTTCTGGACATGCTTGAGTGTTCAAGTAGATATGGCAAGCTTTAAAAACATGTAAAAAATTTCATAACATGTGCATAGAGTAAGTAATGCTCATACCTGATCACCTGCATTGGGACCATCAGTGTTGAAGAGGATAGGTCGGCATCGCTTATCTTCATTCATCAAGCTTGAGTTCTGGAAATGGGCAATGAGAGCAGTTTTTCCTTGTATGCGACCATAAGCAAGTGATGCGACCTTTTCGCTGTTAAACTTTTCCCATTTCTTTCCATTGAATGCCTGTGAAGAATAAGGTAGTGTTTGGTAGAGTTTTAGATTTATGATTTGAGAATAGAGTTGTATTTTAAGTTTGTGAGTTTTGGAATTATGATTTGAAAGGAAAAAATTTGTTTGGTTATGAGTTTTGAATTTTTGATGTGACATATGAAATGAGAAAAGTTGTTTGGTTATGAATTTTGAAAGAGTTTTCAAAACTTGAGCCAAACACATAACTCAAAACTCTATTGAAAATTTTATTCAAAACTCATGACCAAACTCTTTTTAAAATTCAATTCAAATAAATAATTTGTCATTTTGGTCTAAAAAAATAATTTCTATATTTAAAAAATATAAAAAACAAATATAATTTTTTTCTCTCCAAATAACAGGTGGCGATTGGCAATTGCAAAAACAAAAAATCAAAAAGTACTGTTCCGGTCAACCGGCCAGACATCCGAGAGGATGTCTGATGTCCGGGTGGACGACCGCGTAGACCAAATATTCAAAAACTAACTGGTTTATCAAACATATTTTTAAAATGTATTTTGAAATTGATTTGGAATCATTATTTGAAAACCTCTACCAAACATAGTATTCAAGACTAAGGGTGGAAAATTGATTAGAGTTGCACACCAAACATAGCCTAAGTTTTCCTCTCTATTAGCGATATGCCTCATTAAATTACAAATGATAATACGTATCTAAAGAGATCTACAACATTAGCATACACACACAAACAAACAAACAAACAAAGAGGGAAAATCCCATACTCTTAAAGCATTAACAAAACAAACCTGATAGAATGGGATAATCAGGGAAGGGTCGGTCATGTTGATGAATGCATAACCCACATTGCATTTGTTCTACAGCAAAAGGGAAAGACAACCAATTATTCCATGCTTGGCAGCCAAAATTAACAAATTGAGTTCTAGTCCCCTGCCCCCAAAACAAAACAAAACAAACATTTCCTCTCCTCATAAAAGTGCTTCTTCGAGGGAAAATTCACTTGCCTTAAAATCAATGGGTAGATAAATGAAATCGTAAGTTCCCCGATGGCGATCATCAATTGCAGCTAAAAGCATCTTCGAAGTATACCTATGATTGGAACCTCGTAAAGATAAGAAAACACTTGAAAGAACTCTAATATAAAAAATATATATGGCTAGCTAAGTACTACATACTTGTTAGGAATATTCTTTATCATAAGGGTCGTCCGGTTGTCTTCCCCTCGCATTATGCGGTCAATGTCAAGTTCAAACTGTTTCTTGTTATCAGCCTGGTTTGAACCGCCTTCAATTCTATGGTTTCTAGCCCGTTCATTAGGAGAATCAAATGAACTCATCATAGGAGGAATCATTTGGCATCGGCCAGGAAACATCATACACCCTGGATGATGGGAGCGCAATCCAATATTTTTGGAGGGGATAGACAGGTCCATACAGTTTCCACCGACACGAGGAAACATGTTTTGGGAAACAAATTCCAAATGATGCGGTGATTTACCAGAAATTCTCATGTTCCCAAGAGAACCTGGATGAAAGCCAGAAGCATCAGGGGATTCACCAGCATAGGTGTGTCGTCTATCCCAGATAGAAGGATTCACAGATGGTGCCGATCCCACATGGTGATTATTTATGGGTAAAAGAGTGTTCAGCATATGAGATGGTGCCCTGGGAAGTGCATGCAACTGTGGGGAATGATGAGCGGTAGAAAACCCGTTGACAAGTGTTGGTGAGTTTGGCCACATCAAGCCTTGAGGCTGCCGGTGAGTTGAATTACTCCAGATATAATGATGTCCTGGAGGGGGACAGCTCCCATTTCCGGAAGAACCAAAAACTGAGAAACGGAGCAGTAGTCAGTGATTTAGAACATCAGTATATGAGAAAATCTAAACACTCAAGTTAATCTGAAGAACTTTTTCTCTGTTTCTTTTTTGTACATAGTATTTAAAAAATACTTAACATTACTATTACAACATTTCTTGACCAGACAAAAGACAGGAAACTGATATGCATAGAAGAAAACAACGGTACCTCGATATCCATTGCACTTACCGGCACCATTCAGTTCAAGTGGATGCCCATTTGAGCTTAATCTGCAGAACTGCTGGTTCTCAATTCTTTCTGTTGGTCTGGAAATAATATTTGCAGCCATGCCCAGAGAATTGCACGGAGCACCATTAGTTAAACCATCATGATACTCTGGAAGTGAATGAGGATGAAAATTGGGTGTTCCTTGGAATTCAAATTTAAGCTGGCCCTGTGAGTGGCCAGATTCGTGGAGACTGGATTGATTGCCAAGTGATTCAACTCTAACCAGAGAGGGTAAACTGTTAGGAACACTAGATGAGATCCCATGATTGAACACATTTTCCAGGAATGGACTAACAGGGCTTCTGATTGTTGAGTGTACCCCTTGAACAGGTCCGTTATCCATGCCAGAAGATGTGATTCCCAGATGTGAAACTGGACCTGTAAACAAATATTGTGAGGCAATAAAAGCGTATGGACTTATTTTGAATCGATATTGAATGAACAGAAAATCTCAATGGCAGTAATTATACCAGAAAATCCTATTGTAGAGTTATTAGGGGAGCTACTTTGTTGTAGATATGGACCATATTCTTCTTGTTCAATTTCCGGAGGAAATGGTGGCATCAAACTGCATTGGGAAACAAGAAAATAAAAGAAAAACAAAGCTTTACACAAGGGGTCAAAAACTAAAATCAGCATAAATTAAAATAAGCTCTTCAGAATCAAATATCAATGACAAGCTTAATTTAGAAGTATTAATAAATGAAAATGAGGATTATAAACTTCTTCCCACAAAAATATGCAAAAACATAAACTACACGACATTCAATTTTCATTTTGATGCGGGCAGGTATAAAGTGAAAAATGAGCAAGAAAATGAACCAAAAAGATAAGAACAAGAGATCAAGAAGGAAAAGAAGAGTCCATGAGATTCACCGTCTAGCACCCCCAGGACGGCTTGGTTCAAGCTTAATCCGCTTCCCAGCAATATCACTCCTGTTCAATGCACGAAGAGCAGTCTCTGCAGCCCTAACATCATAAAATTCTATAAATTTGTGATGGCTTCTGTGTGGAGTCTCACGGATCTGCATTTTAGAAACAAGGATTAGTGTATAACTGACATGCCAGTTCAACTTTTTAGTCCAACACAGAAAATTAGAGAATAATCTTACCTCCTTAATTTCACCGTATACACCAAAAATTTGACGGAGTTCCTCATTTGAAACAGAAGAATCGAGGTTAAAAACCACAAGAGTGCCTTGGTTAATATCTTTCTCTGGAGGGTTGTCCTAACAAAAGATAACCACCAACATGAGAAGTCAAGCAACAGAACTTGTGCACCAACGGCTAAGTGAGAAAGATCTACCAGAGTGAACATTAGTGAAATGAAAATAACAAATGAAAACATGTTGTATTGAAACATGATTGTATTGTATGTGTGTGCATCAAATTCATGTAGAAACATAAAAAGGAGAATTAGAAGATGACAGATATATACTGAGTGATCTTATACTTTGAACGGAATTTTAAACTTAATTTCATGAGATGTGTTACATGAAGTTATAGCATGATTATTTTTTTTATTTTTTTTAATAAAAATTCCAAGCTCCTGAATATGGGTTGCTTAACTTTGTATGCTTTGAGAAGCAATGATCATGTTATGATTCACTTATCTACTTGCTTAATGAATTATGGATATGTGAGCTATAGATACGCAAATATGATGAGAAAGAGATTGGAGAAATCTATCCCAACCACACAATAAGGACTAAGACTATGCATAAAAAGTGCATGACCCAGGCAGACGTTGGATCTAGACATTGACAGTCCAAGAATTGATTGTGAACCTAGACAACTACACAATCATTCACAAGTTATAACTGAAGCATCAGCCACATTCTTAATTGCTTTCACCATAAACAGATGCTCACTTCACTTGGTACACCACAGCACAGCCCTTTGGTAGTATGCTGCTACTGGTCAGTCATGGCCCTAATTCCAGACGGTGGGGGTTGGTCTCATGACTTGAATAGTTGTCATGATTGCAATGACATAAATTTGAGAAATGTAGCAACAAAAGCAGAAAGGCATAATTTAGTGGCTGCGTTGGGAAAAATGACCAGAGCAGAACAATACCTTTGGAATCGAGTAATGTATGTCAAGCTTCCTACGTCTCAATGGTTTGTTTTGAAGTGCTCTCATTGCAGTTCGAGCTGCTCTAATATCATGATATGATATCATAACAAAGCCCCTATGCTTGCATGCTGTATAAAGAGTGCGGATATCCCCATATTGCTGAACATTACAAGATAATAAGGGTCAACAATAGGAGAGCAAAATGCCCAAGATATGTATGAAATTATGAATTAAATCATCAAAAGAACGAGAAGAAAACAGCACACCTCAAAAAGGGCCCGTAACTCAGAATCTTCAACATTACTATTTATATTACGCACAAACAGTGTTCGAGATGGGTGTTCCCCGTAAGGGTGTTCCCCAGCAACTGAACTAATCGATCCATCCAGCTCACTATTGGGATTTCCTCCAGAAATTTCAGAATCTCTCTGTTCTGTAGGGAAGCCATCTTCTCCCAAGTCCATCCCCCCAACACTGCTAAAAAGGTCTAAATCTTCAATATCTTCGCCATTATTGGATTGGCCCATGAAATCAAACCCATCAGTTACCCCAGAAAACAAGTCATCGTCATTAGGGAGGAGATTTCCAATAGTTTGTGCCTCAATTTCCTCAAGGGATTCAAAAGGTTCATCTTCCTCATAATGGGAGGCAGCAGCACCAACAGAATGGGCATTAAAACCATTATTTGATGTTAATCTCACTGCAACATAAAAACCCATATTAAAACAAAGGGAACAATGAATCAGCAATTGCATCTAGCTTTAAAAAAAAACGAAGAACTAGGAACTGATTCCAGATATCAATCCAATCAGTAGTGGGACAAAATTTAACAGTTCAAGTATGTTAGCAAGCACAGCTCAAAAAAAAAAGTTATGTTAGCGAGCACAAGCATGGAGGACTTTCTAAATAAACCAGCAGTGATTATCAGTTGGATTTTTCTTGTTTTGGAAGGCTTACTTTTTCTGCTAAACAATTCTGACAATGAGCTTGAGAAGAGACCGTTCTCGTACTGTGTGCCCATGACACGATTTTCATCACCTTCCATAGAATAAGATGCTGGCGCTATATTGAAATTAGATCTCATTCCTGAATCATGGTCAATAGGTCTCTGCAAGGAGCGACTGACTGCTCTCTCTGCTCCCACTGCATTCTTCTCTGAGCTAAGATTAACTTTCTGGTCTCGGATTAGATATGGATCAAAAAGTTCGAAAGACTTGACCATCTGAGATTTGACTGACATCCGTTTCTCGAGGGGTGATGAGACAACTGAATTTCCGCCTGCTGTTCCTAATACTCCGTCCATTTTTACACCTGAATAAAGGTAAGCATTCACATAGCATGATATTAGTTCAAGAACAGTTCAAAAAGCTTACAAGCTAAATCAACAAAACCAATATTGAATGCATTGATTGTGCAGAAACACAGAAAACCAATTGTAGGCCTCCTCTTGTGGGCCTTTCAACGAAGGAATACAATAAGAGCCCATTCATCATATTTGTCAATTCTTTTAGCAGTCTCACGCTGTACCATGAAACATAAGAATTATGATAGTCTTCAACATAAAATCAAAAATTGAAAAATTCTTCCAAAAATTCATCAAAGGAAATCAGACAGGTTTGTGTCTTGACAAAAGGGCAAAAAAGATTATTTACTTCTATCATGGAAATCAATGATGATATCACTTAGTTAGTAAACCCACATATTGTGGATCAGCAGCCCAAGGAAAGCTGCCCCTAAATTCAATTATGGGGGCATTTTCGGAATGTGACACTCTCCTTCTTCAAGATTTCAAATTTTTAACTGTGATTCTTTCTTCATTTTCTCATCTCTCATTTTTATACTCAGTTTTTGAGAATTCGAACGGTTTGAATAATTTCAGAGCATGTTTATGTCTTCAGGTGTAGGTTCATTAAGTATTGTTTTGTGCTCAGTAATAATTATGAAACTCTTCATTGTCTCAACTTTCACATGGGAATGTTTCAAACATGGAAGCAACATGCCTCTAAATATCATAACGAAGAATGCACCTGATCCTTGCTACTCATCTCTTTCCTTTTCAATCTAATGCCAAACTTCCAAAGTCTGAGCATCTAAATATTTACTCAAACTTTTACTATTCTGTAATTATGCTTCTAAAATTATTTTAAGCTGTTTTTAATTAGTACTGATGATTGAGGTAAATTAAAACCATTTCAATTCTTCACTTGAGATCCAACCTAGTTCTTATATACTAAATTCTACTTATCAATACTTCTGATGCACTCCTTACATAGTTCTGGCAATTATTTTCTATAAACTTCTCAAATATGTTCTAGCCACATAGATTTCCTAGATCACACCAACTTTCACCAATGCAAATTGCATTTTTTATGCTCATTCTGTATTCCTGCTTTGATCACTACAGTCCTAACTCCTAATTCAAGCTTTAAATGGCAACCAATTAGGTCCTTCACAAGACAATGCCAAACTACTCCTCCCACTCAGCCTACCTGCCCCACTCTGTCAGAAAACTATGAATCAACAAACCATAACAAGAAAAACACTTACAAAATATTGGACACATGCTCCACCATCATTTACAGAGGGGCTGTTTGTTGCAGCTTCCATAAGCTGATTATAGCTTATTCTAATTTGGGAGTCTATGCCAGATTGTTTGGTGTAGCTTCAGCTTATAGCTTATTAGGCAGAAATAACTTAAATAAACTAGAAAAAATTGAATTTTTAGAAACTAGGGGAGGGATGCTTTTAGCTTCTTCCTTCTGATTGTCAGATTTTATCTTAAAAAAAGCTCTACCAAATAGGGCTAGAGTATTGATGATAATAGGTTAAACAAAAAATATTTATATATACATAACATATCACTGTTACGAGTCATAACGCAAAACCCTATTGACCAAAACCTGAATAGACCAAACCTTTTTCACTTATGGATATGTACTGACCATTATGGGTGAGCAGTCCAGTACCCCAACTCAACCTACCTCAGTTTTATCCCTATTTATGCTCTAATTCATGGTGTTCTACCCTCAAAGTAGATCAGATTACTTTTTTAAATCACTAAGATCAGAACAGAAGAATTGTAAATTCTTAGGTGCCAATAAAGCAGGTCATGACAACAAACACACAGGTGTCCTAAATTCTACTAGGGAAGCACGACCCAACCATGCAGGAGGGGGGGATTCTAATTGGATAAGTTTCAATAATTCATTCAAAAGTAAACTATTCAAATACCTTACAAATTTCAACATTATAATCAACAAACAACATGAAGCCATTTCTGTTCATCCTATGACGAGAATTTCTTCCCATCAAAGGTCATACAGCCTTACTAGGATACATATTGAGAATCTCCAATCTCTCATTAGATGTCTCGACTCGGGAGATTGTACACCACGATGTGCAGACAAGAATCAATAAATGAGAACAAGAAGTGGAATCTATCCTTCTATTGGAAACATGTCCAAAAACTAAGTATAGTCTGGAATATGTCACATATATTCAGCGATCATTCACACTTTAGGAATACTAGAATCCGTCCAACCTGTCCATATTCTATGATTAATAGAATCCCTATTAAATGTAAAATGATTGCACATCAAGCACACAATGGGGTGCCTAAATAGAGACAACCATGTGGAAGCAATTCCTAAAGGAGATATTACAGATTCATTGCATGCAAATGATAATAACTTTCCAAAAGAAAAAGCTTCTATTGAGACACAGCGGGCCAAACAAAACAGGTCGGATCCCTTAAGTCCAGTTTGGAGAAAATGGTATCTTGAGTTGACAAGGTAAGAGCCGTAAAAGCAAATCGTTGACCAGATGATCATTGCTAAATTTCTAGGCTTTCAACAATAAAATGATCATGCTGTCTGTGGACCGAAACTATGAGACCCACAAGAGATAGATATATTACTATAGTGATCAGGCATGTTTTCTGTCTTCCAGAACCCAACCTGTCTCTGCCAAGTGTAGAAATAGAAAGGACAAATGGATAACTGGAGCGACAATATGTTAAAAAGACAAATATTACCACAGAATTTTAAGTAAGAAAGTCCAAACCCCGAAGGTTGAACTTCCGCATTAATTGAGTTCTTAACAAAAATTTACACCTATGAATTGCTCAATAAGGACAGAATTGATCAATGTACAAGAAATCATTACCTCATTAGGAAAACACAATTCCTCAGAGAAGAAAGACGATGATGATGACAAGCCATTTAGGTCCATCATTTCCGACAGCATGGTGAAGCCAGAATCAAAAAATCACAGGAAAATTGAATACTGTTCGTTCACTGGCTTTCACCAATGCTTCAATTCTATAGACAATTGAAAAGTTTCAAGACTTGTTGGAGAAAAAAATCTGCATGGAATATACACAAAATGATACATCATTATAACAGGAATTAAAAATGAGCAACTAATAAACCCCTGAAAGACAATTAGTCACCAGAAAGAAAAACCACCTACTTCTTTACACCAGGCAAGCATCAGAGAGATGGAAATGGATAAAAGAAAACTTTAAACATCTTCATCACGCAGGAACAAGTACTGAATTTAATTTTTGAGAAGAAAAAAAATAATCAGAATTAAGTAAACTCTCAAATCTAATGAGAAGGAAGCTCCCTGCAAATTATTCACTAAAACAGACACGTTTAAAGAACTTAAATTGAAAAGGCAGCTAATTTGCATTGAGGATTTTGACCAAAGGAGAGGCATAATTCTCAAAACTCAACAGCTACCAAAATGAATTCTTCAATTTTGATAAATGCACGAGCTATGCTCAAGTAAGATTTTTTTTTTTTCATTTTTATTTTTTTTTTTTATTAAAAGGAAAAAAAAATTAACTTCACTTCAGGTCTAAAACAAGAGAGAAATTTAAAACGACAGAGCCCAAAAAGGAAAGATCAGGTCGAATTCAAAATCAGACAGAAGAGGCAGCAAATTCAAACAGCAGATCGCACAGCATACATTGTTAAATTCGATAAAGGTACCAACTTGGAAGCAAAAACACAACCGATCAAAGGATCGAAGCATAAAAACTACCCAAAAATAGCAAATGCAACAAGAATTCAACCCAAAAAATAAAAAATAAAAAATAAAAATGACATACCTTTTATTTTAAAAATTGAAAATGAAAGCCATCTGAGGGAGAGTCAAAAAAACTGAACTTGCAACTGTGGAAATGAAATTGGGAGAGAGAAACAAAGACACATAGGCGAAGAATTTAAACGAATTGAAGGCAAAGGAAGGCTAAGGATTGAGAGAGAGGGAAGAGAAATAGAATGAATTACGGCATAAGGCAAGGGAGGGAAGGAGATTGAATAAGGGATCTAAGCATCTGTTCCGTGCAAGAACCTCCAAAGCCTTGATGCCTTCTCTCTCTTTCTCTCTCTCTCTCTTCTTTTTTCCCTACATTGCACGTTAACCACATGTATTCTCCCAATTTTTTTAATCTTCTTTTTCCCCCTAACAACAAGAAACCAACTGTCTCTGTCTGTCTCTCTCTCCTCTCTCTCTCTCTCTCTCTCTCTCTCCTCTCGCCGGACGATTCAGAGCCTCTTGCCGGAATTCATGGAGTTTCCGGCGAGCGACGGTATCCTCCCGGCGAGATTCCTCCTCGCCCCCTCTGAGAGAACAACAGATCGCTCTGATTTTTGAAACAGATAATTAAAAAATAAAAAGAAGAAATAATAATATAGAATAGAGCAGACTAGAACAGACCCGATTTAACAAACACAAGACAAGGCGTGACCTCCGATGGTGGGTTTGGTGATCAGGAGATGAGATGAGATGAGAGAGAGAGAGACAAAGAAATCATGAAGAGAGAGAGAGAGAGAGAAAGAAAGAAAGAAAGAAAGAGAAAGAGACTCTGGTCGCCGTTAACTGATTAACGGCGTTATTGTCCTAATCCGTTTTGTGGTCTCCTCCTCCTCCGTAGTAGTAGTAGTCTATGGGCACACACAAGTTTTCTGTGCTGGGCTGTTGTCCAGGCCACGCTGGTGGCGGTGAGATTTTGTTTGTGCACATAATAAATTAATAATTACCATTTAATCAAATAAAAAATATATTCCGTTGAAAAAGTGGGTTGGTTTTTTAATTTTTTAATTTTTTAGTTATTTTAAGTCTCGTTTGGGAACCTTCTCTTTTAGTCAAAAAGTTTAGTAACAAAAAAGTCAACAACTCATACCAAAAAGTCAAAGATTCTCTTTTCTCTCTACTTTTTGCACATCTTTTCGTAAAAAGTCAAAAAGTCATCCCAAACATACTAGTTTTTTTAGCTCATATTTTAGCTAAATAGCCAAAAAGTTACTAAATTAGCCTGTTTCCAAACGAGGCCTAGCCTGGGGCTAAAAAGCCTGGTTTGGGAAGAACTTTTTGACTTTTTTAACTTTTTTTTGTGAGAGGGGAGTGTAATGATTATGGGTTGGATTTGATATTTTGTTTTTTTGTAACCTATTTTATTTTTTGTGACTATTTTAATCTCTAATCCACCAAAATCAACTTTCCAAACCATGCCTAAGTACAATTAATAAAATTTTACATTTTTCTAACTACATCCAAATTTAATATATTTTTTATTGCAATTTATCATTTATGATAAAATCCAAATCAAGATTGTTCTGTGTATATTCATTTTTAATTATTGGCCGGTGTTATATTCTATTCTTTTTTGTTATCTATCTTTTTTTTTAGAACAAATATATTAAAATACAAAAAAAATAACATACAAATCAAGAAAATAAAAGCAATAAGATTTTAAGGCCATGTTTGATTCAGAAGATTAATAGTAAAGTATTAATAATCCTATCAAATTAGTGTGGTAATCACTATTCAATTAGATTAATTATCCATTGGATTAATAATCCTACCCCCTATCCCATTACTAATAATCCTACAAATTTGTTAGATTAATTATCCATTGGATTAATAATCCTAAACCAAAATATTAAAACAAACATTAAATAATTGGGCTCACATATTAATAATCTCAATCTCATGCTCTAATTCATCCAATCATACATGCCTTAAGGAGTTAAATAAATTTTGTGATCCCATTAATACAGTAATATACTAGTACATATAAGACTTATTGCCTGTTGTTATAGATATGCTAGCAAGAGATTAGAGTCGGGCTAGTTAATCAGAGTTTTTTTTTTTTTTTTAAAAAAAAAAAAAATTGTTCACATAATTATTATTTTATATTTTTTTCGTTAAAGGCATTAATAAAATTTTAAATTTTATTCAAATTACATCCACATTTAATAAGTTTGTTATTATGATTTTACTTTCAAATATAATTACGCTCTATGACAAAAACCCAAATCAAACTTATTCCCATTTTACTGTTTAACGACATGATATATTTTCATGATCACATTAGTGCACTAGTATACGGACAAAGACTTGGGATTGGTTTGGTATCTTTAAAAAAAGTCAAAAACTTAAAAAATTTCTATTTTATTTAAGTCATATTGTACTATTTAAGTCATATCATCTCTCTACCACATCACTTCAAATCCAACTCATATTTCATAAAAAATCAAAAAGTATACTATTTAGGACATCCAAAACAATTAAGCAATTATCAAAAGACAAATTGACAAGAGACTAGAGTTAACGAGAGCTTTTATTTGTGCACACAATTACTATTTATTAAATTTTTTTATTAAACAAAATTAACAAAATTTTAGCTTTTATTCTAACTACATCCATAATTAACAACTTTTTATTATGATTTTACTTTTAAACATAATTAACAGTTTTGAAAAACCTAAATTAAGTTTGTTATAAGAACACCTATTCGTCCATCTCCTTTACTTCCAATTCCTTCTCTATCCAACCATCCCTCTCTCTGCTTGAACCGCCTATACCACTATTCATCACTTCCTCCTCCTCTTTTTGTCACTCTCTTAGTCCTACCACTAATCAGCAAAACTCATTTTTACTTAAAAAGTTCAATTAGTATCATATGCATATGTTATTATTCAAACTTATTTAAGCAACAAACATTATATTGTATTTTTAATACATTTTAAAAATAAAAGCAAATACTTTTAACATAAACAATTTTTTTAATTTTGTTTTGGGGGTTTGAGTTTTACTCAACCAACTAGGGTTAAATAAATTTCATTTTTTGAGTTGAAAACCTCAAAGTTAAGTAAATTAATTATGTTCATCGTTGGTTTGTTTCTTTTTTCTTTTTTTTTTTTAAGTTGAAAGTTGAGATAATTACAAAGTAGAAATTAAAAGAACTCTTGTTTTGAGATAATAGTTTTTTAATTTATTTAAATTATTTTTGTTTCATAAATTATGGCAAAAATTATATTAAATACTATAACAAATTTAAAAAATAAAAATAAAAATTATAAACAGTTGAATAAACTCTGCATCAATTAAGAGTATTATTTGTTAAGTTGAGAAATGTCAAGAATGACGTTAGGATGATATGTTTGAAAATTGAAATGGTTATTAGTTTTATAGTAAGTAAAAATAAAAAATAAAAATGAGAAATAATCGTATAGTGAAGTCAAGAAAAATTAATTTCAAAGTGAAAATATTATAAATATTAATAGTTATAATTATGATTTTTTTATTTGTTTATAATTAATTTACACTGACACCTTATCAGGGAAATTGTCCCAATAGAAAATTAGGTAGAGAGACAATAGGAGGAGGAAGGGAATTGGCGTAGGTAAGGACATCCACAGTGGATGGGTTAAGCAACCATCAATATCATATGCTAACAGTTAGGACTAATTTCTATTTATTTATTTATTTATTTTATTTTATTAAGTTTTAATGCATAAAGTTAAGACTAATGTTAAGAATATCAAATTTTTTATCAAATAAATGATCACATATCTCACATGAATTGTGAACTTTACATTTATGCTGTGAACTTCACATTCATGTGAGATATTTAATTATTTATTTGATAAAAATTCTTAGACGCATAACATTTTCCTAAAGTTAAATTGTGTGGTAAACTATCAAAGTGTTAACAGATTTGTAAACTGTGGGTGTATTAATTATGAGAGTGAGAAAAGAAACGGGGTAGGGCTGGTCGCGGTTCAGTTTTGGATAGTTTACAGATCGGTTTAGACCCACTCGCATGTATGCGGTTTGGAGAAAATTCAACTCGCAATCGCCCACAGTGCGGGTTGCGGTTTGCGCGGATATGCAAGCAGCTGCGGACGGTTTGCGGATTAAACTTTTTTCTTTAAAAATTTATTTTGAAACTTTTTTTCCCATTCTATAAATATTTATTTTGAGTCATTTTTCCCTATTTTCTAAAATGCTCCAACATTAATAATTAATGAATTAAAATTTATAAAATTAAAAACACAACAAAATCAATTCCTAATACAAACAAATTATTCAAAATTCTAAACTTTTAAATCAAATCATAAACTAACACAAGCACATCTTTTAAAATTCTAAACTAGATCATCAATATCATACACTATCTACTACCCAACAATACAATTAAAGTAAAATCATTTAAAATCCTAAACTTACCTAAAAATAATTCTTCATTAATTTTTACATTTATCCAAAATGCAATAATAAAATAATAACGGTCCGGGTTTTTTTTTTTAAATTTAAAAAATTCTAAGTGCGGGTGAATTCTTGTGGGTGCGGGTTAAACCCGCAACCCGTCCATAACCTGCAATCATGCTATATTCCAAACTACATCCGCGCCGCATAGTGTCTATGAAATTGCCCGTTTGTATGCGGGTCGATTCAGGTTAGGCGGGTCAGATAACCCTATACCCAACCCTAAATGGGGGGAAGTTGGTGGGTATTGGGGTTCGTTTGTTTTTAGAAACAGAATAGAAGGGATTGATAGTGAGTGGATTAGTAAAATTGTGTTTATTTTAATGATAGTTATTAGTATAGGAATTATTAAATAAAATAAATATAAAATAATAAAACAAATTAAATTATGATTTTTACTTAACAAACAAAAAAACCAAAAACATTAAACATTAATGTTCAAAAAATAAAATGCCCAACATGTATAAAAATAAAATAAAATAAAAAAATTGTAATTGAGCGGTTGATCGGCTGGACGTTTGGCCAGAAGTCCGAGCGGACAACTAGTAACACTCTAAGTCGAACGAACTATTTTCTAATACCACCTCATCGCCCAAATTAACAATATCCTCGCCAAGGCCTATTGTAGTCCGAAGAGAAGACTACGAATCCGGAGCTCTAGAACCAAAACAAACACGAGGCATCTTCATTGTTCATCATTCACAATCCGGAGTGGACTGTGACAGAGAAAAACAAACAGGGCCTTAGTATGTTCCCTAGTCCGTTTGGTCCAGTTTTTTTCTTTTATGGTTTGATAAGGTTATTTTAATTTATAGATTCGGATTGAGTTAAAAATTTCAACTCGATATGTTAATAAGTTGGGTTTAAAATTTATATTTTCAACTCTGCCCAGTCCACCCCGCGCCACTATTAAATTAATTAATTAATTATATATATCTAAAAAAATTTATTTTTGTTGAAATCTAAACTTTATATTTGTTGATTTTATTGAAATTCACATTTATAGTGATGTGTGATTCAATTTATTTAAGAAAACTTTTAATTCATACACAAATTTTTTTAATTTATTATGATGCCAATATATTTATTTAATAAATATAATGTGTAATTAAATTTAACTATTGAATGTTTTAATTTTTTTTTAATATATAGCCTGATGGGTGAGTTTGTGATTTATAATTATTTTTTGAGCTTGGCTTGGACAAATGTAGATGCCCAATATTAAGCCCAGATTGGATTTGGACAGGCACAAAAATTCTTTATCATATAATATCAACTCGAATCAAACCTAACCCGGCTCGGCTTGACCCGGCCAGACAAATACCCTCCCTACGTTGAAGGTGTGGTGGATGGAGCAACCGTACCTTAATTTTCCTTCTTTTTCCAATGTTTTAAAAATATTTTTAATTTTTATAAATACATAAACATGTTTAAGTGGATATTACTGTTATCTGATAAATATTTCAACACAAGCACTTAAAATACAGGGAAAAATTCACCGATCTCTCTTATTTTTTACATAGCAGATGAAAGACTATGAGAAGACTTGTAAGAGATAAGGTCGCTCTGTGTTTTGATGATAGTGTTTAGGTCATTTTTGCCGTTGGTTTTTTTTTTTTCTTCAGTTAGAATTGCTCAAAGAATTTTTTAAATTGTTTATTTTCTCTAAGAAATTTCTAAAGTTTCACTGATGGAGTATAGTCAACTCAATGAAAGTTTATCATTTTTTTTTTCTTTTGAAATTTCATATTCATCATAGATCTTATTTGATAGATCTTCACAAGAGTATTTTAAAGATATAAATTTTATTAAAAATAGATATCTAAATAAAAAATTGAAAACCGTTGAATGAACAGTGTGTATCTCTGTTAGTGCTGGAATTCGATAAATAAGGATATTTTCATCCAAAAATTGCTTCCATGTTTCTAGAAACTTTAGCTACTATTATAGTTGTTGCCATTTATCTTATAAAATTTTAATATGAGAGACATTAAAATAAAAATTCCTATATAATAATATCATATTCCAATTATTATTATTATTATCAATTAACACATAATTTTAACTTGGGTTTTGTTAATAAGTGCCTTCAGGATACTTGGTAAGAATGCAATAAATAAAAATAGTAATCTCATTATCATAGAAAGAAGGAAATATTATAAATATATTTTATTAAATAATATATATATATTTTAATGAGATTGAAATATCCTTTTTATACATTTCTCTTTATTTTACCTTATTATTATTATTTTTATTGTTTTTTCTAATCCACTCACCTCCACCTGAGTCTTTTTTTTACGAATGACTGGACCAAATAAATAAGTATTCAATATCAATTAATGGTGTAGCATACCAACAATTTCCAACACTATTTGGCATGGTGGTGCTATATATACCAATTAATATATATATTGATATATCAACTAATGTTATCATATTATTAATGACCCTATTTATTATATAAATTATAAATACTCAACAAAAATGCTAGAGGCCCCAAAAATTCTACCAAAAGTTTTACCAAATGTCCACATTGTGTGGGTCCCACACCCATGTGAGACATTTGGTAAAACTTTTGGTAGAATATTTGGGGTCTCTAACATTACTACCTCTATAATTATGTCACATCACTAATTGGTACACTAGTATGTACACTAATTAGTATAGATAGCATTATTCCTATTCGATATGGGAAAAGTGAAGAAAAATTTATAAAGAACTCTTTTGACATTCAAATATCATTTATAATTTTTAAATATTTTATTTTTATCTAAAAATTATTATTTTATTTACATTTCTCATTAAAATGATTCATAAAAATTCTCATTATAAACATTCGTTAAATTTTTACATAACTTTTTATAAATTTTTTACTAATGTCTCACATGGATGTTGGTGCGACCCACACAATAAAATATTTCACCAAATGTTTGGTAAAACATAACATTTGGGAAAAATACTATGAATCTCAAATAATAATATTAAATGTTTTATCAAATCTCTCACATAGGTGTAGAACTTACACAAATTTATATGTGTATAGGTCTCAAATCGATGTAAAAAGTTTGATAAAACATTTAGTAAATTATTTGAGATTTCTAGTGTTAAGGATTTTATAAAATGAAACGTTTAGATTATCAAGCCGAATATATTTGATCACTTTTGTGTTAGAATTTTAAAAACAATATAAAATGTGTTGATTAATAAATAAACAAATTAATTAATAATTATTCTCAATTTGTTAGCAAAAATAGGAAGGTATGTTGCGTATGATACCCAGATCTGGACTTCAGATGTAGTAATCACTCCTCAAAAAATCATTTTTTCATGTTTTGCGTATGACATGATCTGGTATTATCGAACCACACCGTGTTCCCTCTTTTATATATATATATATATACTAGCTGTTGCCACACCTAATATGTGTATTATTTAAATAAATAAAAATAAAATAAAAAATTAATTATATATTATGTGTTACTCAAATAGTAAGAATCTTGTTCATTTATTATAAGTTTAAGGTTCAAGTCCCCTTCACTTATTTATCTAAATTTTTTTTTAATTTTAAATAAAATAAATAAATACGTGATAATATAAGAAACAAAATTTCAAAACATCATAAGAGTTCTACACTTTATAATAATATAAATAGATATATATGTGGTTATATATGTGGTTGCTTTTGAATTCTTTTGAAGCCACGTGTCTGGAGCTCCTACAGTACCAAAACTGCTGTGCGTACAAAAAGACGAAGTCAGGAAGATTCCTACTCCTTCATTACCTGGGCTTGCTGGCAACAATCACAATCGATGTTACTTTCTTAATAATTAATTAATTATATAAATTAATAATTTTTTTAATGTTTTTTTTTTATAATATATGTAGCAATAAAATATCATATTATATAACAATAAATAATTTTTTTTAATTTGTATAATATTACTTATATGGGGGCATTTGATATAGGTTATGCCTCGTTTGGGAACATATTAATTTAATAATTTTTTGGTTATTTGATTAAAATATGAGTTAAAAAAATTAGAAGTTGTTTGGAGTGTCCTAAATAAGTGTACTTTTTGTTTTTTTGAATTAAAAAATTGTGGAAGAAAATATAGATGTTTGGGTTAACTTTTTGACTTTTTATGAAAAAATGTGTAATAAAAAATTATAAAAATTGGTTTGTAGGAGAAAATTAGGATTGAGAGTTGTGCAACCATAATTGTTGACTTTTGGTGAATAGTGTTAACTTTTTAATTTTTTGAGTAACTTTTTGACTTTTTGACTTTTCTTAGACATGCCAAACTTCCTCTTAGTATGTTTGGGATGACTTTTTGACTTTTTACGAAAAGATGTGTAAAAAATAGAGAGAAAAGAGAATCTTTGACTATTTGATATGGGTTATTGACTTTTTGACTTTTTTAGTAACTTTTTGACTTTTTAACTAAACCGATCACTTCCAAAACGAGGCCTTATATGAATTGCATTTGGCCATGGTATTTCAGAATTTTTTTTTGAAAATATAAAAACTAATTTAATAAAAATAAATATTAACAAAATAATTTTTAATTTTAAAAATGATTTATGACATCCAAACGGTAAAATTATAAAAAAAAAAATTAATTAATTTTTTATTTCTTTCACTAATTAATTTTTAATTTTTTTAATTTATGAAACAAATTTTTGAAAATCAAATTAAATATTTTTTAAAAAATGATGTTAGACTATTTAATTTAATCTATACTTATAGATTATTAATTATAAATAAGTTTAAAAAAAATAATTCTCTAAAAATTAAAGAAGAGTACTTTTCAACTTACGTGAAATTAAAGCCGAATAAACTCATAGTCTCGAGAGGTGCCGTTTGGTAACACTTAGGTGTGTTTAGTAATATTTACGTTTTCAGTTTATATTTATAATAAATTTATAAATTATTTTTTGTTTATTTTTAGAAAAACATAAATTACAAACACGTTTGGTAATTAACAAAATGTTTAAAAAAATTTAAAAATACATATAAAAAAAAGTGAGAAACGGCAAGTGGTGCAAGTGGCGGCAGAAGACGGTGGTGAAAAGTGGTGACGGTGGGTGGTGGGTAGCTGGTGGCGGGTGGGTGGTGGTGGTGGGTGGGTGGGTGACGATGGCGGGTGGTGGTGGCAGGTGGGTGGCCGATGGCTTGTGTTGGTGGGTGGTGGCGGGTGGGTGGCGGTGGCGAATAGGTGGCGGGTGGTGGTGGTAGTCGTGGTGGTGGGTGGGTAGGTGACGGTGGCGGATGGTAGCGAATGGGTGGTGGTTGTGGTGGCAGGTGGGTGGCGGATGGCGGGTGGTGGTGATGGTGGGTGGGTGGGTGATTGTGGCAGGTGGTGGGTGGCGGCGGGTAGGTGGCTGGTGGTGGTGGTGATGCGTGAGTGGGTGATGGTGGCGGGTGGTAGCGAATGGGTGGTGGTGATGGGTGGTGGTGGGTGATGGTGGCGGGTGGATGGCAGGTGGTGGTGGTAGTGGTAGTGGGTGGTAGTGGTGGTGGCGGGTGGGTGGTTGCTGGTGGTGGGTGGCTGCTGGTGGTGGGTGGATGGTGATGGTAGATGGGTGGTGAGTGGTGGTGGTGGTGGCAGGTGGGTGGCGAATGGCGGGTGGTAGTGGGTGGCGGCGGGTAGGTGGTGGTGGTGGTGGTAGAGATGGGTGGGTGGGTGACGGTGGCGGGTGGTAGGTGGTAGCGAGTGGGTGGTGGTGATGGTGGGTGGTGGGTGATGGTGGCAGGTGGATAGCGGGTGGTGGTGGGTGGTGAGTGGTGGTGGCAGGTGGGTGGCTGCTGGTAGATGGTGATGGCAGATGGGTGGTGAGTAGAGGTGGCAAGTAGGTGGCAGGTAATAATGGCGGGCGGTGGATGGTAGTAGCGGGTGATGGGTAGTGGCGGGTGGATGACAGGTGGGTGGTGGTGGTGGTGTCGAGGGGTGGGTGGTGGTGGCGAGTGGGTGGTAGGTGGGTGGTGGCGAGTGGGTGGTGGTAGGTGGTGGTGGCAGGTAGTGGGCGGTGAGTGGTGATGGCAGGTGGTGGTGGGGGATAGGTGGTGGGTGGTGGTGGCGAAAGGCGGTGGTGGAAAATGGTGGCAGGTGGTGGCTAGTGTTGGGTGGTAAAAAAAAAAACTCAAAACTCAAAACAGAAACACATTTTTTGTGTTTTCATTTTTTGGCCAAATTTATAAACCGAGACCACTGATTTATAAATCAAAAATTTTACCAAACAAGTTTTTATTTGATTTTTTTAAACTTTTATAAATATAAACTGAAAACGTTAGGTGCCGTTTGGTACCACTTACGTTTTTAGTTTTCTGTTCATATTTATAAAAATTTAAAAAACTCAAATAAAAACTTGTTTGGTAAAATTTTTGTTTTATAAATCAGTGGTCTCAGTTTATAAATTTGGCCAAAAAATGAAAACACAAAAAATGTGTTTTCGTTTTGAATTTTGAGTTTTTTTTTTTTTACCACCCAACACTAGCCACCACCTGCCACCATTTTCCACCACTGCCTTTCGCCACCACCACCCACCCCCCACCACTACCTACCATCACCACTCACCACCCACCTGCCACCACCACCTACTCGCCACCACCCACCTGTCACCCACTCGCCACCACCACCCACCCCTCGATACCACCACCACCACCCACCTGCCATCCACCCGCCACCACCCATCACCCGCTACTACTATCCATCGTCCGCCATCATTACCTGCCACCTACTTGCCACCACCACTCACCACTCATCTGCCATCACCATCCACCAGTAGCCACCACCAGCCACCCACCAACACCAGCCACCCACCCGCCACCACCATCCACCACCCACTACCACCACTACCCACTCGCTACCACCTACCACCCGCCACCGTCACCCACTCACCCACCACCACCACCCGCCACCTAACCCGCCGCCACCCACCACCACCCGTTATCCGCCACCCATCTGCCGCCGCCACCACCACCCATCTGCCATCACCATCCACCACCAGCTATCCACCACCACCAGCCACCCACCTGCCACCACCACCCACCACCCACCACCACTACTACCACCACCCGCCATCCACCTGCCACCATCACCGACCATCCACCACCACCACCACCCACTCGCTACCACCCGCCACCCGCCACCATCACCCACTCACCCATCATCACCACCACCCGCCACCTACCCGCTGCCACCCACCACCCGCCACCATCACTCACCCAGCCACCATCACCACCCACCACCACCACCACCACCCACTCGCTACCACCTGCCACCGTCACCCACCCACCCACCACCACCACCTATTTGCCACCACCACCCACCCACCCGCCACCACCCACCACCACCCGCCATCGGCCACCCACCTGCCACCACCACCCGCCACCAGCTACCCACCCGCTATCAACTACCCACCACCCACCGTCACCACTTTCCACCACTGTCTTCTGCCGCCACTTGTCATTTCTCACTTTTTTTTTTATTTATACTTTTAAATTTTTTTAAATATTTTGTCAATTACCAAACGTGTTTGTAATTTATGTTTTTCTAAAAATAAACAAAAAATAAACAAAAATCAGTTTATAAATTTTTTGTAAATATAAACTAAAAACGTAAACGTTACCAAACACTCCTAGGAAAAGAATAATACTATATACATTAATTAATGTACTAATTAGTGTACTAATTGATAATGTGATATAATTTAAGATTTTTTACTATTTGTAATTTATATAATAAGTAAAATTAATAATAATATCATAACTAATGTTATATTAGTTAGTATACTAATTGATACATATAACACCACCGGCCAGAAAAATATCATAAACTTTCTAATTCAAATGCCTGGTGTGGTCCTTAAGTATAGATGAATCAGACCCTTATTACGTGAGTTTATATGCTCTCACCTTTGAATTACATATATACCCTCTCATCTATTGAAATGCTCACTAATCTTGATGGTGGGTTTGACAATTACTATTTTTTATTTTTTTTACTTTTAAGATAAAATTACTGAGAAAATAACTGATGCATTTCGAAATTTTAAATTATTTCTTAAATTACTCTTTATTGAGCAAATAATATAGGGAATGTTTGACAAATTTTTTTCTTGAAAAAAAATGCAATTTATTTATTTATATTGATTTCACAATGATAAATTCTAAATTCAAAATTAATTACTTTTTTTTTTATCAGCAAAAAATAATTACTTTAGAGAAGCAACAAAAGTTGCGGAGTTGCTATTTTATTTACTTATTTCAAATCTTTTGATATGCAACAATTCATATAATAACCATTTTTCTAAAATAATTCAAATTTAGTTATAAAGGTTTGATAGATGGTGGCATTGCAAAACAGCTACTGTTGTGATTACAATGAGCTCACTCTGAGTTTTATTTTGATAATTTAAATCGTCATTTTTTAGAACACGTCGAATAGAATATTCCTGTAAAAAATTATATTGATCAGATTTTCATATTGATCGGTAGACCTATGATAAGATCAAGTTTGCATCTGCAAAAATAAATATTGGGTGAAATTTTTACAAAACTGAATAAAAGTTTGATCTGATCATAGAGCTAATAGTGTTTGATTATAGTAATTTTTTATAAAAATATTATACTCGTAATACTCTAAAAAGTTAAGAGTTCGAATTATTGAGATGAGACCCAAAACAAGTCCCATTGTACTCACAACAATGATTACGAAGAGGCACAATAGCCACACCTCAATATAAAGGTTTGTTTGGCAATGAATCAACATTAATGACTCGAATGTACATGCGAACAAATGTAAGCACATTGAATAATACTATATGCACCAATTAGTGTACGGACTAGTTGTAAGAGGGGTTAACTTGAGCCCACTAAATTAATTAGGCCCAACAGAAAGCCCAAAAATTGGTGAGCTTAAAGAAATTATTGCTAAATGGGCCCAAGTGAAATCTATTGAACGGGCCCATGAGAAAGCCAACAAATTGGGCCGAGGAAAACCCATCAAGCAGATATCTCTAAAAGGAGTCCAACAAGCCCATTCAAGGAGGTGTAGATCATACGGGCGTCAGAGGAGGTTAACCATTGCTTTCAAAAGAGATGAAACCCTCGAAGGAGATCCATTCTCCGAGGTATTGGCTTAGTCTTGAAAGGGTTCGGAACCACGAACCTAGAGACCTATTTGTACTCAGACTCGAAGGGGTTCAGATCCATGAATATAGATATCCGAAGTGCTTGGCTTTGAACAGATTCGGACGTAATCTAAAAGTCGCCCTGTTAATGAGTCTCAGAACACTTGCGGGCTTGGAGCTTTCCGGGATCTACGTACCAAAACCATGGGTGTGATGGAGTCTGAACAAAGGACCCGATCCTGAGGACAGTGAGTGGAGAAAAATTCACTCTTCGGTTAAACTAGCCTATACCCCGGTCGAGGTGGCACGATCTAGGGGTCTCTGAGACCCGACAATATTTGCACCAGGGCGTTCTCTTGAACTACCCCTGACCCTTCTGCGACAGGGCGTCTTCTGGGACTACCGCTGACCCTTTGGGATGATTGAGGATCATTGGTTAAGTGTGGCTAAGAAGAAAGGTTCACCGATAGGTTGATCTCCTCTTCGGAGTTTTCCTCATCCTCGGAGAGGTCACCTTCTCCAACAAGGTGGTTAGAGAGAATATTTTCCATGTGCCTTGCACATGGGCTCCATCCTCCATCATGAGGTGCCTATAAATAGCACCCACCCATAGTTTTACAAGGGATAGACTTTAGAGAAATAACTCTTGGGAAAGAACTAATTTCCCTTCTCCATTATCAACCTTGAGAGTAAAAGTGGGAGATCCATGGGAGAGCCTTGCCATTATTCTCTTTCTAACTATTTTGCCTTCTTCTTCACCTAATCTCTTATCTCTATTATCTCTTTGTTTTTGTGTTCTTAGTTGTGACTATTGAAGGATCTAAGCCTCCCATCATTTTCTAGAGAATTCGAATTTTTCTTCAAAGAACTTCGAATTTTCCAACGATGTTCTTGAATCCTTTCATACATTTGGTGACTCTGCTGGGGAGGCGGATTGGTTAATGGTCTTAACAAGATCCGGAATCTACACAACTTCGGTGAAGATAGCTGGAGAAGAAGAAGTTCATCAACAAGGCTCTTCCAATGGTGGTGATGAAAGGACTCAAGTTCAAGACCCACTTTTCATCCTTGAAGCCATTCAAGGACTCCAATACACTCAGCAAGAGATTCTGACAACCTTTCAAAATCTCATCCACACCATATTGGTGATGGGTTCAATTTTCGCACCACTGGCAACAAATGGAGGTCAAGTCAGCGTCAGCAAGCATCAACAACTTCATGGTGATGTTGGGAATGGTCAAAACTATCAAGACCCACCCCTAATTCTCCCTGAAGTTGCTCAAAATGGTGTGCAAAATCAAGTGATAGGAGGAACAAGTCATTGCCAACCTATGGCCCATGGAGCGCAAAATCAAGCACTTGGAGGATTGACCCATGGTCCATCGGTGGTTGGAGGAGTTTCCGATGCGATTAATGGTAATCCAGCGGTTGTGGAAGTTCACGGAAGGCCCACAGAAATTTCTTTACAAAATGGTGCTCCATTTATGCCGAATTTTGTTCCACTGATTATAAATTCTCCTTATGTACTGAGCAGGTCTCCTTTGGCTCCGACAATGACTTTCCAAGCTCAACTTGGCATACCCATAGCGTGTAACGGGGTGTATAGAACTCAATTCAATACTCCATCACCGAATGTTATATCCATAGATGCCAATGGTCAATATCACCACATTCCTACACCGATGGTGAATTCTCAACACCCAAATAGCATCAAGTTCTCTCCCTCAACAATTTCTCATTCTGACCGATGTGCAAGCTATATTCGACCTCGAAAGGAGCAAGAGGACTTTACCCTCTTTGCCTGATCCAGATGTCAAGCCACTATATCCTATCGAGATATTGAGTTATCCATACCCGGAGGGATACACGGTGTCGAAGTTCATCAAATTCGATAGCAAGCAAGGAAATGCTCAAGAACATGTTGTTCGGTTCAGAGAGGCTTTGGGGATTCATGGTTCAAATCGTGTCCTCCGACTGAGAGAATTCTACAAGTCCCTCACTGACCGAGCATATGGTTGGTACGTTAACTTGGCCCTAAACTTTATCTGAAGTTGGGAAGAGATAGTCAATAAATTCCATGCCAAATTCTTTCAGGTGGCCGAGAAAGTGACCACACTTACCCTATGTAAGGAAAAGCAGTGAGAGGGTGAAGACATTCTCGAATATATGAAGAGGTTCCAAGACAAAGTCGTGGACTGTTACGAGGTTGTAGAGGAATGCTACTTGGTCCAAATCTGTGTTGAAGGGGCACTAAACGGGTATAAAATGCTTCTCGTTAATCACAAGTTACCCACATTCTCGGCACTAATTAAAGCATCTCGAAACATCAACATACCTCAGTCTCAAGAAATTGGGTTCAAGACTAGTTATAAAACCAGCTTCAAGACGTCTCGAGGACCTTCTGTCACTGCGGCTTCCGCATCTTCCACCCGAAAGCCGTAGGAGGAGGAATTCAGAGGTCAGAAAAGGAAAAACTGTGAAGATGACATTCTTTTTCCGTGTAGTATTGAAGAGATGAAGGCCTTAGTTGAAGAATGGGTGGTAGACGGGGAACTAAAGTTGCCTCGTATCGAAGAGTTTTTGCCAAAGAAAGATCGCGAGGGCCTTAATTATTATGTTTTCCACCGATCACTGGAACATCCTACAGAAAAGTGCCGGACGCTTAAGAAGATCTTTAGAAAAAAAATGGAAGCAGATGAGCTAGAGTTCAAAGAACAATGGCCCCAGGATATCTTAGAAGACGTGGCTATGATGGTGTATGACGGCCACAACCCTCGCAACTGGTGAAAACTTTCCAAATGACCTCGCAACTCTAGGGGCAAATGTCAACATTCCGCAGAAGAAGTCTATCTATGACATTTACAATTTGCATTTACTGTACTGTCTAAGAAGTTTTATCTTGCTTTCTTATGTTATGAAAAAAATTATTTCCTTCATATTGTGTATCTCCATTAGAAGTTTTTTTTTTTTTTTTTTTTCTATTGTGTATCTTCATTGTATTATGTTTCTTGAGATAGTTTTCAATTTTTGTTGCCCCTCGAAGAAGAAAGAGGAATAGTAGACTCGGTTACCAACCTAAAGGGACCTTTCTCGATGCAGTAAAAGTGTACTCCCACTCGTACTTCTGAGGGACAACCTTTGCTTCCATTAGTTGCTGAAGTAGAGTGTACTCCTATTCGGACTTCCGAGAGACAGTCTTTATTAGTTGTCGAAATAATGTGTTCTCTCACTCAGACCTTCAAAAAATAGCTCTTGAGGGTCGGTTGCCTACCAGAAGGGATCTTTCTTGCCGAAGTAGGGTGCGTGCTACTTTCGGACTCCTAAAGGATAGCCTTGTTTCTGTTCAGACTTCCGAAGGATAACCCTTGCTTTTATTAGTGCAGGTTCTGAAGACCCCAGGGTCGTGGAGTTCTTGCAAGAATTCATTCACCTCAAATAGCAAAACCAACAAACAAGACAAGCCATATCAATTTTAGATCATGATTCAGGCATTATCACTTTAGCTACAACAATTCTATGCCTCCGAGCAAGTTCATGAAAATGCAACAATCAGGTTTTGTCTATTCGAGTCGATTCCTCTAAAGCCAACATAAAGTAACAATGTTCAAACAAAATTCCAGCATCAATTATTTATTTCTCGAGCACCCACAAGATCAGCAACAACAACAACAACAACAATAACAACAACATCTCTGTTCTAGTTAGCCTCGATCAAAGCAAAATATCAGAGAGATTCTAGAATTACAATACTCAAATGTTCAACATTATAGTTCTATCAACATTGAAATTTAATTACCAAAAATGCTTCAGGCCTTGTTTTTATTTCAGAACATGTTCAACAATAGGAGTTCAGGATCCAGATATAGGAATGAAATATAAAATTAAAATTATACAAATCCTGTATTATCTACCTCAAGCCGAAATTGCAAATTCTCAGAGTATAAATCAAGTTTTACAAGCGCAAGGTTTTACCTAGATTTGAAGTCAGAAAATCAAGGGACAAAGGTTTTGAACTTGTATTCACAAATCTGAGGTAATATAAAAAAAAAAAAAAGGGTTTCAGAAGTTTACCCATAAATCGCTGAATCATGAAAACAGGGTTTCGAATTTATACTCGCAAATCTGAAGCAACGAAGAAAATGAAGTTTGTCGAATAAAGACTAAGACTCAATAAAATAAAGAGTTTGAGACGGCAAGAAGATAGGGTCTTAAACACTTACTCACAGATCTGGAGAAGCAAGAGAGAGTAAGTCGGCGGCACGACATGTAGCTTGTACGAGCAGTGGGCGAGAGAGGTGCTGGACTAGTGGCATGATTGCGAGTAACGGAACACGCAGCGTGGGTTGAGAGCCATGCGCACGAGCCAGTGTGAGAGAGAACCAACGACCATGATGAGTCAGTCAATGGCAAGCTAGGTTGGTGTTGGTGTAAGCTCCTAGTGAGTGGGTCGACGAGAACAGCAAACCAGCTAAGGGAACCGCAGCGCAACAGCGGCTAAAGCAGGACAACAGTGAAATGTACTGACTGCTGTGAGCAAATGGATGAGGCTGGTAGGCTGTACCCCCAAGTTGTCATGCTATCGATAAGTTGAACGGTGACCACACACGTCGCGTTGAGTCGAGCGACGTGTGTAGTCGGAACTAGACAACCAAGTTCGGAAGCAGCGGTGGTCTACAAGAAGAGGTGAAGTTGCAGTCGAGAGAGACCGATAGCAGCTTGGGTCACAACGTTCGCAACAGGTGGAGTTGGGATAGGACGTCGGCGGTGTAAGCGAGCGTCAGCCGTGACATCGCAGTAGAGCTGGTGCCGGCACTGGCTAACCGCGGCAGTAGCGTGGGTCTTCGGTGACGACAGCGGTTCTTGAAGATGCAACGGTGGCCAGCGTGCAAGCGCCGGTGTGTAGACACCCCATTTTTGACCGCCCTTAAGACTTAGGCGCCACTGATTGTTTACTTGGTGGTGAAAGGTGTGTAGTGCAAAGGTTCGATTTCTTTGGCAAAAGGAGCTTCAAATCCTAACTTCACACCCTTTTTGGACCAAAGCCTTTTGACTAAAATGTTTTTTAGATCATAAAATCCTCTCTTTCAAAACCTTTTTTAAAAAAGTTCCTACTATGTTTCAAAGCTCGCATTTTGTTAAATGTTGCGCTTTTCGGTAAACCGAGCAAGGACAAAGTGGAAATGCATGAAAGAGAAGTGAACTTTCTGAAAAATCTTTCAAAACACCTTGTTTGGGGGTTTGAAGTTGAAGAAAATGGGAGAGGAGAGAAGAAACCAAGTTTGGGAGAAGTTTGACATGAATCCGGATAGGATCGAAACTGAGTAGTCTACATGCAAACGAGCATAACTTTTTTTACAGTTGGAATTTTGATGTGAGGATACCACCATTTGAAAGCTTACTTCTAGGGCTTCAATTTAGGCTCAAGAATGACCTGAAAAAGAGTACATATGAAGGAGATATTCTTATTTGAAGTTGGGCCCAAAAAGTAGATTTTTCTGGCCAACCAGAAGTGGAGTATGCTGGCCATAAATGGGATTTTTTGGCCATGTGCCGGCCATGAATGGCCTATGCCAGCCCCCTGCCGTCCAAGAGTGTCCCATGCAGGTCAATAATGATTAAGTGCCGGCCATTGATGCAAAAAAGGCAAATTTTTGCAGATATTTGTTGTCCAACTGTTCCAGCTGTCTTTTTTGGGATATTTTTGACCAAGGCTTGCATTCTTCTATATATAGAGAGAGGCTTCTCTATTGTTTTAGAGGTTAGAAAAATTTAGCAAAGGTTTGGGAGCCTTTCTCTCTAAATCCTCTCACTCTAGATTCATCTCTCTCTAAAGCTTTTGTGCTTGGAAGGTTGCATACATCCATCTTCAACCTATCAACCCTTAACAAAAGTGGTTCATCTTTGGGCTGAGATTCCTTGAAGCTCTCTTGAGGCCTCCTTGGAGCTCCTTAAGGTGGTTTTGCTTGGTTTCGTTGCTTAAGTGTTGTCTTCCCTTCAAAAGGTATAAGACTCATCCTTTAAGCTTGTTTTCATACTTGTTTTTGCCATCCTTGTGCTGTTTTTGGGACGGTTTTCAATTGCAAAAAACTCTGTTTTTCAGTCCTAAAAATGGTAGTTTGAGCCTATTTTGTGTTAGGGGATTGTCTCTCCCTTTTGCTCCTCAGCTTGTGTAGCTATTTGTGCCATCTTTCATCACCTTTCAAACCAACCTTTTTGGCCTTTTAACCACTGAATTCTAGGGAATTTCAGTGGTGAAAACCATGTTTTGAGGTCCAAAATAGGAGGGGGTGGCCTCCCCTCATTGTATTTTGTTTGCATGTGTTAATGGCCTAACACGTAAGCATGTATTTCTACCTTTTTGTAGCTTTATTCAAGCATGTTTTAGGCCCTATTTTGACCTGCTTTAACTCTATTTTTGACTGGTTGGGTCACTTGTTGCTTGTTTTTTGTACTTGTAATGCAATTGTGCTTACTAGTCTAATATGCCTAATGAGTTAGCCTATTATTCTAGCTTGTGTTAGCTTGATTCCAGCACATTTTAGCTACTATTTTGACATGCTTTAAATCTATTTTGGGTCGGTTAAGTCCTTCGAGGCTTGGATTGCATGGCTATAGTGCAACAGCCGTTACTAGTCCATTGCTTTGAGGCCTTAAGCATGAAGTGTTTGAGTTATTTGCATGTTATAGTCTCATCTTGCATGTAATTTCAGCACCATAACCTCTGTCATGTGCGCATGTATTCCACTCTTTCATTGCTTTTGAGAGTTGTGCCTTATGCCTTGCTTGTGAGCCAACATGTGCGCATGATTTTCTTGTCTTTTGTGCCTAGATCTTAGCATGTTTTAGCCACTATTTTGGCATGTCTTAGCTTTGTTTTGAGCTAGTTTGGTCATTTGAGCATTGTATTGCATGTCTCTAGTGTTGTGTCCTTCACTTGCTCTAATGCTTTGGCCCCTAACATGTTGTGCATGTGTTGCTTGCATGTTGTAGCATTATTTTCCATCCCATTTCAGCACTAAAATTCTGCAACCTCCCTCATTTCTACACTTTTGGTTTGCTTTGAAGGTTGGTTGACCTCAAGGTTGTATTCAAGTTTGAGATTGAGACTTATACTCAATGGTTTTAACCTTCTTTTGAGGGTTTCTACTAACCAAAGGCATGATCTCTCTCATGTCTTGAATCATTCTTTGGTTGACCCTTCTCTCATTAGAGGACACTCACATTGAACTTAACTGGTTAATGAATGGTTCGGTAATGTAAAATGTGTAAACAAGAATTGAGCAAAGCAAAACTTGTGCAAGATAAGCATATGTGTTGCATTGCATGTGTTTGGATCAGACGTTAATCCAAACACGAGAAATGTGAGACGTTTCATATTCATCGTGATGAGACGTGTCACGTTTCTTGGTCTTCATTGCCTTTGATCTCTCATGATAAGGTAATGGACTTATGTCTTTATTTTGTACATTTATTGAATTTGTGCAAGTTGGATCCTTGGTCATCATGCATAAAAAATGCTTGGTTGATGGTTTTGCATCCAATAGCCCCTCTCCTTTGATATTTTGAGATAATAAGGAGAGGGTGCAGTACAAACATATCCTTGGGAGACCCTCCCATTTTCTCTGTTTAATCTTTGTTGCAGAATAGTGTTACAGCACACCAGTGGCCGGTAGTGCCCCATCAGTGGCAGGCAGCGGCTCATTCTTGGTCGGCATTGCACATCCTTGGTCGGCAGGTGGTCGACAGCCACTATGCATGGCCGGCAGGCCACTGGTGAATTCCCCAGCATTGGTTTGGTAAGGTTCAGCAGAGAGTTCTTGGAGTGACCCTGCAAATAGAGCCTCTCAAGAGCAAACCGGAGAGCTTTTCGGGACGGAAACCGAGGCATGCATGTTCAACTTCTTCAAACAGAGCTGAGGCAGTGTTGTTTAATGCTTTTCTTGTTAGATAGCATGAATTTGTAATTTAATTAGTTAGTTTGTTAATTAATTAAAGTATTGTAATAATTAGTCTAATTAGTTTAATTAGCTTAGCTTAACTTAGATTAGCTTAGCTTATTCGGACCCTCCTTCGAGAGGGCACAATGTTGTAATAAGTGTGCGTGTGTGTGTGCATGTCTCCCAACCCCACTTCTTTCTCCCTTTTACTTATCAGCTTTTGATGGTTAGCTTAGGGCATATTTCAATTAGCATGCCTTATGCTTTGCATGTTTGCATCATTCATTTGTCTTGCATGCACCGGGCTCGGCGCATCATTCAAACTGCATCGTATTTCAATACCTATTTGAATACACGTATAAATTGTTGCATTCATATGCCATCTTAGATAGCCGAGCCTATTTAGTTGCATTATTGTATGTGTTGCATTAGGCATCTTGTATAGTTAGGATCATGCATGATTTCTAACTAGCTTTTGTTTCGACTTGGAGTACACTGTAAGTCTTTACCCTTTAGCATCCTTGCATGAGTGTGAGTGTTGCCATGATAGCATGCTTGCCATGAGGCTATTTGCTTAAGTGTTTAACTACATGAATGCCTGGGGGTGGAGGCTTGATTACTTGAATTGGAACAACTCGATGATTGTGAGTTTTAAGCCCGTTTTGCGAAGTGGCAAAATTATGTTTTAAGCCCACTTGAGGGTGGCAAATCCGCACTTTAGCCTACTGTAGACGTCCTCGAACGCCCCGGGAGGATGAGTCCCGTTCTGTTCGTTTTGGGTTCACTACAGTTCAGGACTCTCAAATTGTCACGGTTCTTAATTTGAACCAAAGAGTCCAAATTCGGCAAATCGTTTTGAGAAATAGATTTTTGAAAAGAAGTGCCAAACATAGACTGCTTTGCCAGATACAGAGTCGCCACCTAAATATTTTTTATGAGGGGAATTTAGGAAACCCTGACTCGGTGCCAAAGGCCACGTGTTCGTCATCACCAAAGTTGCCTCGGCTCGGGAACTTGGGTACGATTGGGGAAGGTCAGCTATGAGCACCCCCTCTCGCCCGATCCGAAGATCGGCCTCTACTAACCATGATATCCGATTTTGAAAACGTTATGTGTTCTTATTCCATTTATTAGCCTAGAATTACTATGTTATGCACGCAGCAAACAAGTATAGACCAAATCGCCTAAATTGGAACAAAACATTGCATGTTCGTTTTGAAGATGGATTGTTACTCGCAAGTAGGCTAAAATGCAGGTTTTGCCACCTTCGAGTGGGCTTTTAGAAAAGATGGTTTTGCCACTATCTAGTGGGCTTAAAACTCACAGTTTTAATGCATTATTCCAATTTAGGTAATTCAACCTCCATCCACAGGCATTCAAGCAGTTATATCACATAAGCAGCTAGCCTCATGGTAATCATGCTGTTATGGCAACACTCACACGCATGCGGTATGCTAAAGCATAAATGCTTACCGAGTACTCCAAGCCAAAACAGAAACTAGTTACTAATCATATGCATGATCCTAGTTTAAGATGGCTAATGCAACACATGCGAAATGCAACTAGAAATGGGCTCGACTATTCTAAACATGGCATGTGAAATGCTACAACTAACACGTATTCAATTTGGAATTGAAACACAATGCAGTTAGCATGATGTGCCGAGCCTGGTGCATGCAAGACAAATGTATGAATGCACGCATGCATAGCATAAGGTATGCTAATTTAAATATGCCCTAGTCCACCATCATAAGCGGGTAAATAAAAGGGAAGAAAGACGTGGGGTTGGAAAACATACACACACTCACGCACACTTATTACACAATTGCCCTCACTCGGAGGGTCCAAATAAATATTACAGTCCGAATAAATAATACTAAATTAATTATTACAAAATTTCTAATCTAATTAACAAATTAAATGCAAAGAGAAGATGGCCGCAGCCCCTGCCTCGGGATGCGTGAGTGATGCATGCTCGGATTTATCTTGCCCCGAAAGCCCGTACCATACCACTGCTGCCTCTGTTTACACTGCCTGCTTCTCTGAAAACTGCCAAAATCCTGGTACAGGTTCCCTGAACCCTGTAAGACACCATCGACTGAAGGGAATACACACCGGCCATGGAACTTATCCATCGGCTGGGGTTTCATATTATCGGCCACCAATCCATGGCCGGTCGGCATTCTATAGTGCCGGTCGGTAAAAACTCCCTGCAGAAACTGGTTTTTGGCAGCAACAAGGACAAACAGTGTATGGCATGGAATTTCAAGCAAATGTATGCGCGGGCACTCTTCCTATCATACAAGGGACTCAAGGGAGCATGACCCTCGACCCTCGGGCCATCAATTATGCATTTTGATGCGTGATGGCCTAAGGAGCCAAGGTTGCAATTCAATGAAAATGCATGCAACATATAAATGAATACCAAAACCCTATCATGCCAAAGTCAAGGGCCTCGGTGACCGAGAGTTGAGACGCGTTACATCACTTGTAGTATAAACACTTCTCCCCCCTCACACTTGGTTTGACACCCCAAACCAAGCAATGCAATGCATGTTATGCAAACATGGCTCGAAAATGCAACATATCACTAAAATGCAAAGCATGCCAAATGTAATGCAACATATCATGGCAAGCATGCAATGTTCCTAATGTGCAATGCTACAATGCAACTCATCACGTAATGCTAATATGGTACAATGCACGCATGCAATTAGAGGTAACAAGTCAAACATACAACCATGTCCAAGAAGGGACTTAGACTAAAATGGGAGGCCTCAAACACCCCCAAAAACAGTGGCTAAAAGTGCCTCAAGTGATGGACAAAATGCACTACAAACATGCAAGCCAAAAGGGGGGCCAAAGCTAAGGCATAACAAAGGGCATTCTACCACCACTAACCCAAACAAACATGGCATGAAATATACAACCAAAAACAAAATTTTAGCATGCAAAAAGAGCTCCAAAACCCACACATATGGCATCCCAAATGAAACAAACACCTAGGCATACACAATGCACGTTTCAAGACATAAGAGGGTACAACTTCAAAGCATGAGAGGAGCGATGAATACAAGTATACAAGCATGGTTTAGGGACTGAAATGATATGCTAAGTGATTCCAAATCACCGAAATAGCCTAACCAATGCATGTTCATGACCCATACCCTTAAGGCTCTCAAGCCAAAATGCAAAGAGGTGACACCAAACATGGCAAGCATGACTGAAACAGTGGCCAACAGACCTTGAACATGGCAAAATGATGCTAATACCTTCATAATATTAGGCTAGATCATGCGAGAATCATGGCCTTAATGTATGGCATACCTCTAGGCAACCTTGAGGAGATATAAAGCAAGTATAATATGCATGAAAGAGACCAACAAACCCACATGAGACAGAGGTAAAACATGTTGTATAAACACCAAATAAGCTCTGAAATGAAGCTAAACAAGATTAGACATGCATGCTACCCCATTGAGCCAAATATGCAAACAAGAGAAAGACCAAGGGGAGGGGTGTCCCTTTCCTATGCAAGACCTCAAACCCTCTTCTTTACCACTGAAAATCCACTGGATTTCAGTGGTGAAAAGAACCAAACACTCAAGCAAACAAAGCCTAACAATGGAAGCACCAAAAGGGCCAAACAAGGCCTAAGAGGGTGAGTTCGACCCCAAACCCCAAAACACCCTTAATGAAAGTTCTTAAATAAGAAAATGTAAGACTTTTTTATGTTATACTCAAAGCTTGAATCAGCATGCAAGACAGGTCAAGAACCAATGCAAGATTGGGGATAATAAAGTGAAAGTCTTACCCTTGGAGAACACTTCAAGAACAGTTGGTCTAGCCACACTCTACTGAGCAAAATCAGTCCAAAATCTCAAAAAACAACCCTCAATGCCTCTCAATCTCAGATCAAGGTGTAATGGTGTGTGTATTAGTGCAAAAGTAAGGTCAAAATGCACTTTTAGGCCAAGAAAACACACACAAGGGAGGAGAGAGAGGGAAATATAGAGAGAGAGTGTGTATATATCAGATGTATATGTATATAAGCTCTGGTTTTTATGTTCAAAACTCCAACCCTTGACAAAGGGAGAAGAGGGGTCCTTATATAGGCAAACGGAAATGGTTTAAGGTTCTCAAAGAAGCTAAGTGAAAGGGGCAAAGGGGGCAAAGAAGTCAAGGCTTCTTGAGGAAGCTAAGACAGCTGGCCAAGCTTCTTGAGGAAGCTTAGACAAAGGGTCAAGCTTCCTCAAGAAGCTTTGACCAAAAGGGGGCAAAAGGGGCAAAACAGCCACTTCATGCACGGGGAGGAGTGTTGGTGCATTCCAGCTGGCACAGCTGGCATGCACCAAGTCTGAAGGGTGCAAAAGGGTCACACCGGCGAGCAAAAAAAGGTCGCCGGCCAAAACAAAGTGCCGGTCAGCAAAATATAGTGCTGACCAGCCATTGGTTTTAAGAAACCACTGCCGGTGGCACCAATAAACGGCCAGTGATGTGAGGGGACAGCCGGTGGGGTGTGAGAATGGCCAACAAGCCATTCCCTGCCTTTCAAGGCGAAAACACAAGTGTTTGGTGCAAAACCAGACACCGAAAAGTCGAGTCGAGAGATCCTGAGGCGAGGTGTGCAGCCGAGACCTCCGGGAACTCGAGACGAACACAAGCACGGATGATCACCGAGTGTTCCAACGGTGACGTCCAAGTCTTGAGGACGGTCAAAAATGGGGTGTCTACAGTTGCCCCTCTTTGACAGAACTCGAAAGTCATAACAATGAGGGGAGCGAATGTCAAAGCCCAGAGACGACCCATTTTTGACAAGGCCGAAGACTTAGACAGACATGCAAGACAAGCAGAATATGCACCCGAAGGCAGGGGCAAAATGCAAGACAATGCACAAAGCCGAACATAACTTATGATCATGCAAAGAAAACTGTAACGAAGCACATACAATGCAACAGTTTTAAGCTAGCACAGACCAAACTACACTACAATGCAGAGAGGATGTAAGAGAATTATACGATTCTCGATATGTCTCACTTGGAGTATACCATACCTATCCAGTTCGTCGGGTTGCACTAGCCTTAATGAACCGTACATACAATATCGTACCTGCAAAGAAAACAAACTTAACAGGTACAATGTGATTAACAACATGCATATTAATGTACTTAAAAATGCATGACAACGCAAAGCAAGTGGGAAGCATAACAATGCTGTGAAGGCACAGTCATGTAAATGGAGCACGCGGTCTATGCAGGCAATGAAAGCGGTCTACGCAAGTAATGAAATTGAACATAAGAATGCGGTCCACGCAAGCAAAACATGCGGTCTACGCAAGTAATGAAACTCATTATAAACATGCGGTCTCCGCAAGGAAAGCATTGCGGTCTACGCAAGTAATGAATTTGAACATAAGAATGCGGTCCAAGCAAGCAGAACATGCGGTCTACGCAAGTAATAAAATTGAACATAAGCATGCGATCTACGCAAGCAAAGAAATTGGTTTCAAGCGTACGGTCTACGCAAGTAGTGTAACTCATTATAAACATGCGGTTTACGCAAGGAAAACATGTGGTTTACGCAAGTAATGAATTTGAACATAAGAATACGGTCCGTGCAAGCAAAACATGCGGTCTACGCAAGTAATGAATTTGAACATAAGAATGTGGTCCACGCAAGCAAAACAGGCGGTCTACGAAAGCAAAACATGCGGTCTACGCAAGTAATGAAATTGATTACAAACATGCGGTCTACGCAAGTAGCATAATTAATTATAAACATGCGGTTTACGTAAGCAAAACATGCGGTCTACGCAAGTAATGAAATTGACTACAAACATGCGGTCTACGCAAATAATGTAATTAATTATAAACATGCGGTCTACGCAAGTAATGAATTTGATTACAAACATGCGGTCTACGCAAGTAGTATGTATGAGAAGAGTTAAACGTACACATGTAAGTAAAGCATGCAGTCACGCGAGCAATGTGTATAACAAGAAACTTGAACACATGTAAGTGAAAACATGTCATTCACGATGTTGGAATGTAAAGTACTGTAACACAGCATAATTGAAACGATTTGTGGAATCCACACGACATGAAGAGGATACGGGAAGGGACGTTCTTCGCATGCACCAAGCATTGCTCATAGAAGTTGTGGCCTGAGGTCAACTCGAAGGTTCACGTTTCAAAAGTGTGCTTTCCCGCATTGTCTCGAGTGATGAAGGTGCCAAACCATGTAGTTGACTCGAGCAAAGGTGCGGAAGGTGCGTTGACCACAAGGGGGGTTTTACTGGTATCAATTCCGACACTTTGCTACCCTGCCATTCTATGCTTTACTTTCCTTTTTACTGGTAGTTTAAGCACATTGCACTGCCTGGAGCAGGTTTTATTCTTTCTCAAAATTACATATTTTGTAAAACACGTGATGGGAATGAAACAGCCATTTTGTTCAAAAGATGTTGCAATTGTAAATTTTCTATGCATTGCATCGCAAGGTATCACATCAAAATGTAAACGAAATTGAACATGTTTTGAACATTGAATACTTGCATCGTAATGATCAGGTAGTGAACCGACTTACAACTCGATAAGCAAAATAAAGGCATGATATAACCAATCAAGTGTGAGTACAACTCGATAAACAAATCAAAGACTTAAAGAGAGTGAAATACAACTCGATAAGCAAATGTACAATAACTCGATAAGCAGACAGGTGTGACTCCGCAAGAATCGATCACCGGGGGGGGGATTGGAGGTGGTGGAGTTCCCCAATCCCTAGCATAAACAACTTAGGGAACAAGGAGGAAGACCATCGGCCAGGGATAGAGGCCATCGGCCACAAGAAATGGCCATCAGCCAGAAATTTGTTCGGTCGGCAAAAAGTGATGGCCGGCCGGCCATGAATGAGGAATCACCAGAATGTTGACACCTGTCCTCCACCCAACCTTATCTCCTACAAAAGACCTCAGCTTCGTAGTTTTTCTCAATTCCACACTGATTTGCTCTAATGGAAGAGTTTCTTGCTCAAAATCTCACAGCTTGGATGGTTCGGAAAAGTTGAATTTCCGGGGTTTCGACATAAATGCACTATTCACTCTGGGTCGTATCCCGTTGCACCTTCCGTTTCTCCATGCCGCGGCGAGGTTTTGGAATCCGGCGACGCATGTCTTTAGCTTCGCTGGGCAAGAGATATGTCCTACCTTCGAAGACTTCCGAGCCTTAATGGAGTCCGAGCGCGACGAGGAGCTCCTGCCCCAACTTAATTTTGGCCATGCCCAACCCTTAGGGCAAATGTGTGGACTCATTATGCGTGACGCTCGGTCTCTGATTTGTGACGGGATGCTGGATATTCCGAGTTTGATCGATCGGTTTTCTGATGCCGGTGATCGCAACAACCATCATTGGCAAGGCTTCCGGCGACACGCCCTCTGTTTGTGCATGCTATCTCATTTTCTATTTGTCTCAGGCTCCGGAGGGTCTAGTGTCTGGCTGACTGAGGTTGCCCAAGGCTTGAAGGAGGGCAAGAGCTGTATTGCCATGACTTTGGTTGAGACGTTGATGGGCTTAGACGCCTTTTATCGTCGTGAGACGACCAGATTAGCAGGGAGTCCACTACTACTACAGGTAATGTTTCCCACCCAATCTTACATATGTATCGCTCACATCACTCGGCCCTCAAGCTCGGTTTTTCTCACAAAAACCCTATTCTCATTTTTCTCTCATCGTACATCTCTATATTCTTTATTCTCTCATTTTTCATCCCTTCCCAGGTATGGTTGATGGACAAACTGCAGGTTGTGGACTCTTGCCCAGCATATTCAGTTCGCGGCTACTTCTTCCGGCACCGTCTAGTCAATGCCCTTGATGAAGGATGGTGGTTCGCTTTGATGTGCCGCTTGTCTGCAGACCGTATTGCTTGGCGGTGCCCTTGGCTCAGCCTTCCGGCAATGAGTTACAACATGTCCCGGCAGACTGGGATTCAATTGATTGGTCTCACTCACTGTGTATTCTACTTCCCATTCCGGATTCGACGCCAATTTGGCCATGATCAGACCTGCCCGCTAGAGGGGATAGAGTATCCTGCTGCATTCCCAGCCCGAGGCGCATAGCTTGCTCGACAGGCCAGAGCGTGGAGGACAAGAGAACTCCTAGCCCTCGTTCCTACTTTCAGTTGCACTTTGTATGATGAGCGCTTGGATTGGCTCAATGAAGAGGCACAGGAAGGGCCCAGCTTGGCATCAGAGGCTTCGACCAGCTCTGGGAGGGGGCGCAGGAACACCTGACTTGACTATGCCCTGGATTTATTGCTTTATTAGTTTTCTTTATGAATGTAATAAAAAGCAACTTCAATTGTATGCAAGAGCAGGAGAACTCTATTTTGAAATCAATGAAATTGAAGGTTGTGGCACTGAAAATTTTTCGCTTTGGCCCAAAAAATAGTCTTAGTTGTAAAAAGGTTAATTTGAACAAAGTCAACTTTTATTAAAACTTTTCAGAATCATTTTCGATATGGATCAGAACTGGACACGCCTAAGATCTGTCATTGAGATGCACAACCCTAGATCCCTGCAACTAGAAAGTTGCCCCTAGTCTGAAGAGTACCGCGGCACTACATGGCAACGGAAAGTTGCCCCTAGTCTGAATAGCACTGCACTGGAGATTCCAATGGATGCTGATAGACAAAGATGACTGAGATGATCGAATGGACAAAGTTGATCGGGGAAAAGTTTATGGCTGAACTTCAGGATGAAGTTGCCTACGTATCCCAAAGATGGGAATCAAGCCTTACGTAGTTCAGGCTTAGGTTCACTCAGGTATTTTCACTCTCCTTTTACGCTCTAACTTTTGCCAAAGTCGCCCTTTGCAGGTTTTCAACCTTGCAAGCTCAGTTTTTATATTTTCTAATTTTTTGTGCTCTAACTTTTGCCTAGGTCGCCCTTTCGGGTTTTCGGCCTGGCAAGCCTCTCAGGGGTAATATTTCTTCAACTTGTCCATGTTGATCGGTTGGGAAAATTCCAGGCCATCTAGGTCCATCAGAACCACAGCTCCACCTGACCAGATATCTTTGATGATGTAGGGACCAGTCCAATTAGGTCTGAACTTGCCTCTTGGGTCGTGGATGGGAGCTCGGTTGTCCTTGAGCACCAAATCTCCTTCCTTTAGATTCCTAGACTTAACTTTCTTGTTGAAAGCCCGGGCAATTCTGCGCTAATAGACTTGAACATGGTACAGTGCTTTCAGTCTTCTCTCATCAAAGAGCATGAGTTCCTCAAATCTGCTCTGCTGCCAATCTGCTTCGGCTATTTGACACTCAGCCAATACTCGCAATGACGAAATCTCAATCTCGATAGGTAGAACGGCCTCCATCCCATAAACTAATGAATATGGAGTCGCTCCGGTAGAAGTTCTAATTGAAGTCCTGTAGCCCCACAGAGCAAATGGCAGCTTATCTGGCCAATCGCGGTAGGTTTCCACCATCTTCTGCAGTATGTGTTTGATATTCTTGTTGGCGGCCTCGACCGCTCCGTTGGTTTGCGGCCGGTATATGGATGACTTATGAAAAGTCACGTTGTATTTCTCCAACAAGTCAATCACTTCCTTCTTGAAGTGGGAACCGTTATCCGAAATAATCTCGTTTGGGACCCCGTAGCGGCAGATGATGTTGTTTCTGATAAACTTTGCAACGTGCGACGCCTTCAACACGGCATATGATTAGGCCTTGACCCACTTTGTAAAGTAATCTATCGTGACTAGGATGAACTCATGCCCATTCGACCCCTTCGGAGTGACAGCCCCGATCACATCAATTCCCCAAACTGAAAATGGCCATGGTAAAGTCATGTTGTACAGCTTCGACGGTGGGATGTTCATGCGGTTTCCATGGGTTTGACACTTGTGGCATCGCCGAACAAAACCGATACAATCCTCCTCCATGGTGGACCAGTAGTAACCCTGTCTGAGGATCTTCCGTGCTAGCATTACTCCGTTCATATGCGCACCGCATTCTTCCCCATGGATGGCCTCCATCAGGCGCTTCGATTCCTCGGTTTCAACACATACCTTATGCATTCCCAAATGACCTCTCTTATACAGCTTACCCCACAGATGATGAACTGAACAACCATTCTTCTGATTGCCCTTTATCCTTGGCATTTACCCCTGGCGGATATGCTTCCTTCTCCAAGAAATTCCAAATGTCATAATACCAGGGGTTTTCGTCCTGAACCTCATCTATAGCAGCGATCGACTCATAGGCTGGCGCAAATTTCTGGTCAATGACGACTGGACGCATCCGGATTCCAAACGGGATGTCTATCTTGGAAGATAGAGTTACTAAAGAATCTGTGAACCTGTTGTTCTCTCTTGGAAGATGAGCAAAGTTTAGCTTCTCAAACCTAGGAATTAACAAGTCCAAGGTCTGGTGATACATCATCATCTTTTCTTCTTTGACCTTCCAGTCTCCTTTTGCTTGAGACACAACAAGGTTTGAATCCCCGATGACGTCCAACCGTCTTGCTCCTAGTTCCAGGGCTGCTTCTAGACCGGCAATTCATGCCTCATATTCTGCTTCGTTGTTCGAGACTTTGAACCGGAGTTTGAAGGCTAGAGGGATACGGGAATTGTCGGGTGCTATTAGCAACACTCCTATCCCATACCCGTACTGATTTGACGCCCCGTCAAAGTACATCGTCCAATACTCGTCGTCAATGTGCAAAATGGCTTCATCTGGGAATAAGTATTCAACTGCTTCATCTCCTTCTACTGGATGATCGGCTAAGAACTCTGCTACTGCTCTTCCTTTTACTGACTTGCGCGCCACATACTTCAGATCGAACTCGGAGAGCAACAGCAACCAACGAGCTAGCCTACCCATAAGTGCTGGTTTCTCGAAAAGGTATTTGATGGGATCTAGTCGTGAAACCAACATTACGGAGTGAGCTAACAGGTAGTGCCGCAACTTCCTGGTAGCCCATACCAAAGCTAAGCAAGCCTTTTCCAACGGCGTATAGCGAGTCTCATACTCTAGCATCTTCTTGCTCAGATAGTAGATGGCTCTCTCCACCTTGTCCTCTGACTCTTGCGCGAGCATACAACCCATTGTGGTCTCGGTCACTGATAGGTATAATATCAACGGTTTCCCCGGCTCTGGCGGTGACAACACGAGCGGGTTCTATAAATATTCCTTGATCTGTTCAAAAGTAGCTTGGCATCGGCTGTCCCATTGGAATTTCTTGCCTTTCTTCATGAGACCAAAAAGTGGTTTACAAGTCAAGGTTAATTTTGAGATAAACCGTCTTATGAATTATACTTTACCCAGAAAGCCTCGCACCTCCTTTGCAGTCCTCGGTGGTGGCATTTCTAAGATGGCCTTGATTTTGGAAGGGTCGACTTCGATGCCTCTTTGTGTAATCAGAAACCCCAGCATTTTCCCTGCTGTAACACCGAACGTACACTTCTGAGGATTTAGCCGCAACCGGAATTCTCTGATCCTTTGAAAGAACTTTTGCAAGGCAATGTAGTGGCCCTCTCTTTCTTTGGATTTGACAATCATGTCGTCCACGTACACCTCAACCTCTTTGTGGATCATGTCATGTAATATTGTGGTCGCGGCCCGTTGATATGTAGCTCCAGCATTCTTCAACCCAAACGGCATGACTCTGTAGCAGTACGTCCCCCACGGGGTGGTAAAAGCAGTCTTCTCCCGGTCTTCAGGTGCTATCACTATTTGATTGTAGCCTGAGAAACCATCCATAAAAGAAAGCAAAGCAAGCCCCGCTGTGAAGTCCACTAACTCATCAATATGCGGCAAGGGAAAGTCGTCCTTCGGACTAGCTCTGTTCAAATCCTTGAAATCCACGCATACTCAAATTTTGCCATCCTTCTTCGTCACTGGAACAATGTTGGCTAACCAAGTCGGGTATTCGGATACTAACAGGAAGCCTGCGTCGATTTGCTTGGTGACCTCTTCCTTAATCTTGAGAGCCCAGCCCGGGTGGATCCTCCTGAGTTTCTGTTTGATCGGTCGAGCCTCGGGGTCAAGAGGGATCCGGTGCTGTACAATCTCAGGATCGATTCTAGGCATATCTTCGTAGGACCACGCAAAAACGTCTTTGAAATCTTTTAATAAAGCGACTAAGCGCTCGCGTTCCTCCAAAGACAACGCGGACCCGATCTGGACCAGCTGCGGGTCCTTCTCAGTACCAACATTCACAGTAGTGATTTCATCCATTAAGGGTTTAACAAATCTTTCCTGCTCTTGATCAATTAATCGTTGCAAAACCGGAGGAATTTCTTCCTCGTCATTTTCATCAAAATTTTGAAAATCCTGATTTAAGCAATAAATCAAAGGCACAGAAAAATACTCAGAAACCACATCCACATCATTCTCATTAAATACTTCCAAGCCGTCCGATTCTTCTGTTACAACAGACTCAAAAGAGAAAGAAAATGACGACCTAGACAGGACTGTGGTATCCGGGTTATCACCCCCAGGAATACCGGACTCAGACTCAGTCGAGTTGGAACCTGATTCCGACTCACAAGACTCGGTGGAATCAGATTTCGGCTCACTACCTGACCCGGTTCTGCTTGATAAAAATCCCTCTTCATATTGCCAAACGAGAGAGGGTGCGATGGATGCATCCAAAATAGTTGCTGGTAGGCCCGCAACCATTCCATTCCCGATCATGCATACCGAGAAGTTATCTCCCAAGCACTTCTGTTCGATCGGAGGATCTGAAAGTAGACATGCCAGCGCTACCCCCATTTCATTTTCATCGTCCTCAAACTGCACTTCCTTACTCTGCTCAGCCTCAGCTAATGGGTCTGTCTACTCTTCGGCAATGTTATCCCCAGGTAACTACAGGTCAAAGAAAATCTCAAACCTTGGCACGCGCTTCCTCTCCGCGTTCAGCCACGGCTCTGGGAAGCCACAGAACGGAAAGTCCTCCCCCTCCCGGACGAAGCGTCCGTTTAGGGTACCTTGAATGGGCCGGTGCATTAAGTCAAAAGGCTTCCCCATCTGTTTCGCTCTGGCTCTTCCGGTCATTTCCTTTCCTTTCCTCACCCAATCGTCTTTGGTGGACAGATAACCCAAGCCAAAGGTATGAGGGTTATGTGGCACTTCGGCCAATGCTGCGACGCCCTTCCGGCCGCTCTTTCCCAATCCCATCCCAGGGATATGTTGAAGCTTGTTCATGAGGTATACCGCTTGGGCACTGACATATACCCCCTCGTTAGCGGCCATGATGTCCTGTACAACTCGAGCCTCAGCAAAGGTGAAACCTGACATAAACACGTCCTCCATGCCGTGCTCAATTTCCAAAACTAGCGTAGATACTTCCGGCGGTGGATGGATCGATGAATTCCCAAAAACAATGGCTACTCCCTTTCCATAGGGGTATTTCACCATTTGATACAAGGCAGAAGAGACTGCCTTGACTTGATGCAGCCACGGCCGCCCCAAGAGTAGATTGAAAGTGGCGGGAACCTCTAAGATGTGAAAGTCAATTTCATGCTGCCTTGGCCCAACCTTGGTCTGGATCTTCGCTGTTCCCATGACTTCTCGGCTTGTGTTTTCATACGCCTGAATCACCTGGGCTGTTGGCACAAAGTCCGCGATTTTCAAACCGATCACATAGGCTGTCCTTGCCGGGCAGACGTTGATGGTGGACCCTGTGTCAACAAAGACCACCGGTATCCATTTATTCCTACACTCCACAGAGATGTAGAGTGGCTTGTTATGGTTTGCCCCCTCGGGTGGTAATTCCTTGTCGGAAAATGTCAACATCGGGGTAGCTCCTCCCGGAAAAACCAATCCAACCAACTGCTCCGGCGTAGTCTCTATTGAGAGTTTGGCCTTGTCCATGGCTGAAAGGACAGCCTGTCTGTGCACTCTTGATGCCATAAGCAGTCCCTAGATGGAGATGTCTGCCTGTATCTTTTTTAACTGCTTTAGTACAGCCTCTTCTTCGACTTGCTTCTCTTTCTGTCTCTCAGCTTCCTTATCTTTCCCAGATGTCTCTGGCTGGTCCAGGTGCGAGGGCTTGAAATACCGTCCGCTTCTTGTCATGTGGTCGACTTCTCCAAGGTACCAGGTGTCATCGGGTTGGTTGTTCCCCCAATCTTCGTCCGTATGGACAAGACATAAATCTTCATCTTCCCACCATATTCCATCAGCAGCCGACAGACACCTGTCTGGTTCTGGCATGATTGTTCTCACACTCGCGGTATCTTCCACCCCTATGCTCGCAGCATTCTCTGTTCCTGCGCACACAGCGATTTCAGCCCCCACATGGGCCTTTGCCTTTCTGATTCTCGCGGGATCTTCAAATCTTTCTTGTTCTGACCGTATCAACACAGCTGGCTGCTCAATAATTCCTGCATCCAGAATGCTCCAATCTCTAGCGAAATTCTTAACACCGGCGCTCTCCGGTGATGTATTCTGTTCTCTGACTCTTTCGACTATCGCCAACATTCGTGCCCCTGTCGGACTCTATCCTGGTTGGAACTCTTCCACTACATCTGGTTGATCATCTAACCACCCAGTGGCCTCTGTTGATTCCTCATAGTCAAACCAGTTGACTGCTGTGCCCTCTGGATCTTGGTTACTGTAAAATTGGAGCTTGGCAAGGTCCTCTTCCACAGCCGTTAAATCATCCGTTCCCTGTCCCAGACTGTCCCCTTGGATCACACATAGCGCCTCCTCTGTTGGTAGTTCCATATCTGGCCTATCCTGGCCTATTGACAAAATGTAGTCACCTGGACTATAAGCTTTCCCAACACCACTTCCAGATTCCGCAGACTTTGGCTCAACAACCCCCTTCTCCTTTGGAATCTTCTCTCTCCTGTCCTCGACAGTCATCACCGCTGGCTTAGGTTGTGTTATGGAGATGTCCATCATGCACAAATCGGTGCAATCGGGAAGGAACACTTCCGGCTTAGACAGGTGGAAAGGAGTGATATAGATGCTAGGATCGTAAGGCATGACCCCAGTTTGGATGAAGTTGACTCTTCTGGGTGGTGGAGCTTGGTTATGTGTGGGGAGAGGGTTTGTAGTAACGTTGGGTTTCTCGGGAGGCAAAATCACCCCGTTATCGATGAGATCTTGAATCTCATGACGTAATCGGAAGCACAGATCGGTGTCATGACCGTGCTGTTGGTGAAATGCAAAATATTTGGCTGGGTTGTGGGTAGCGGGGAGTTTTTCTGGTAAGGGCCGCGGCTCTAGGGGCTTCAGATGCCCTTTTCTGATTAAAACCACCAAAGTTTTGGACAGGGGCATATAAAGCGGAGCGAAGGTTCTGGTGTTTTTGGGTGGATATTTGGCTGTTTGTGGGTTGCTTCTGGATGCACCAGAGAATGGTGCGGCCGCCATAGTTCTTGGGGGAGGGTTAGTGGTGACCATACTCACTTCGGAGGTTCTGGTAGTTGTAGCGCCACTCGGGCCTACATTAGTGTTACGATTGAAAGTTCTGCAGGGTTGCTCCTGGTCATTATCAATTAAGCCTTGCTTCAGTGCATCCTCAATCTGTACCCCCATTTCATGTAGATCAGAAAAGGTAAGGAAGGGGAGTACAATCATCTTTTGCATCAACTTCGGTTGAAGATTGCGCATAATCATCCGAATCTGGTCTTTGTCTGTAGGCCTTAAGGTCATCATCAAAGCCTTAGCCGGCCATCTGGTCACGAATTCTGAGAAGCTCTCTTTGGGTTCTTGCCTCGTTGTCTCGAGATCCCGGGTCGTAATCTCGATTTGTGTATTGTATGAGTACTGCAAGATGAAGGCCTAAGCCATTTCATCCTAGCTTCTCTTGACGTCATCCTCCAATTTGGCATACCATATGGCCGCTACACCTGACAGAGTCCGGCCAAATAGAGACAGCTTCTGCAGTCTAGTGAGGCCCATTAGCCTTAGGATATCTGAAAACAATCTCAAGTGCACCATGGGGTCCCCGGACCCATCAAATCGATCAATGTGCGGCATTTTGAATCTGTCAGGCAGCGTCACAGCTGTGTCGGTGTATCCATCTTCGATGTCAGGGATGGTCTTGACTCCTTGGGACTTCTTAAACATCTTTTCCAACTTGCTTAATTTTAAGGTTGTGGGGTCCACTTCGAACTCAAAAGGAGAGTCCCGTATATTGACAGGCGTGGGCGCCTTGGATAGTTGTGGTGGAATCAGGGGCGGAGCTGGTCCCGCTGGAAGGTCTGTATCCTCTTGGACATTTCGGACATTCGGTGTTTCTTCGGGTATCGGAACCCTTAGTGGGGGAGGGACTTGCTGTGAAGCAGATGCTCCGGTTTGCTGTTGTAACCTCACGATTAACTCTGCTTGTTCATTCATAACCGTGGCCTGCTGTTTGGCGAACTCTGCCTGTCGGACAGCATCCTGCTGCATCACTTTCATGCTTTCTTGGAGTTGGCGCACCATCTCCTCTAAGCTAGCCATACTGCTCTGTTCTGACTGAATTATCGGTATATGTTCCCTCTCTGTGGGTGAAACAGAACCCTGATCCCTACTGTACTCTGGTGGCATAGATAAGGCCCTCTGAACTGACTGCTGAACTGATGCCCTTGGCCTAACTGCCCTCCGTTTAGTAACCGGGGGTAAAGAATGGTACACTGGTTGTCCGCCTACTAGATCCTCGGATCGATGGAGTCGATGACCTCTAGTCCAGAGTGCTTGGGGAATATCTACCGGGTTGGAAGCAATTGTGCTAAACTACCTAGCAAAAAGATAAATAAAGTAATAAATAACCAGACAATCGGACAGCATAACGGCGTAAAATAAACACACACAACGCACAGTTGGATATTTATAACACACAGTTGGTAAGCCGAACACACTGTTCCTCGATACTGATCATTGTTCTCAAATCACCGTTCCCAAAACTGAACTTGATACCCGCAGATAACTGATTTCTCAACAACACTGATACTGGTGCCCGCGGGCCTAATACTCAATCTTGCAAACTGATATGTACGTTCCTGTAGAGATACACTTTAAAGCACATAGTAGATAAGTGAGAGCCAAAACACCCCTAAGTTGGGGTAGGATTTTCCTGTCCTATTTTTATCAGGAGCTAGGGTTTTACTATGCACGTAGCGGTTTCAAACAACCTATAATCGGGTAAGCAACCTGTCCTAGTTTAGAATGGTCACTGTGGATCCGAATATGCACTAGGTCGAATGCTCAAAAAGGGTGCCCTGGTAAAACCAGGGTTTGTGTTCCCATACTGTCAGAGCCCACAACCGGTCAGCCTTATGGTCATGTCTTGACAAGACAAGCCTCCGGCAAACCGTTCAAGAATGGCAGATGGCAAACACGGTGTCCTAGGCGCACCAATGCACATGCAATGCAAAGAAACACATAAATGAAATCAAAGCAGGATATCACGAGTTCGAGTCAAGCTCTCTAGGGATGATGCATGTTCGAGTCCGTCTCGCCTGGAAAGCCCGCACCATACCACTGCTGCCTTTATTTACACTGCCCTACTTCTCTGAAAACTGCCAAAATCCTGGGACAGGTTCCCTGAACCCTGTAGGACACCATCGGCTGAAGGGAATACCAACCGGCCATGGAACTTATCCATCGGCTGGGGTTTCATGCCATCGGCCACCAATCCATGGCCGGTCGGCACTCTACACTGCCGGTCGGCAAAAACTCCCTGCAGAAACTGGTTTTTGACAACAACAAGGACAAACAGTGTATGGCATAACATTTCAAGCGAATGTATGCGCGGGCACACTCCCTATCATGCAAGGGACTCAAGGGAGCATGGCCCTCGACCCTTGGGCCATCAATTCTGCATTTTGATGCATGATGACCTAAGGAGCCAAGGTTGCGATTCAATGAAAATGCATGCAACACACGAATCAAGACCAAGACCCTATCATGTCAAGGTCAAGGATCTCGGTGACTGAGAGTTAAGGCGTGTTACATCACTTGTAGTATGAACACTTCTTAACCCTCACACTTGGTTTGACACCCCAAACCAAGCAATGCAATGCATGTTATGCAAACATGGCTCGAAAATGCAATATATCACAAAAAAAAGCAAGGCATGCCAAATGTAATGCAACATATCATGGTAAGCATACAATGTTCCTAATATGCAATGCTACAATGCAACTCATCACGTAATGCTAATATGGCACAATGCACGCATGCAATTAGAGGCAACAAGTCAAACATACAACCATGTCCAAGAAGGGACTTAAACTGAAATGGGAGGCCTCAAACACCCCCAAAAACAGTGGCTAAAAGTGTCTCAAGTGATGAACAAAATGCATTACAAACATGCAAGCCAAAAGGGGGGCCAAAGCTAAGGCATAACAAAGGGCATTCTACCACCACTAACCCAAACAAACATGGCATGAACTATACAACCAAAAACAAAATTTTAGCATGCAAAAAGAGCTCCAAAACCTACACATATGGCATCCCAAATGAAACAAATACCTAGGCATACACAATGCACGTTTCAAGGCATAAGAGGGTACAACTTCAAAGCATGAGAGGAGCGATGAATGCAAGTATACAAGCATGGTTTTAGGGACTGAAATGATATGCTAAGTGATTCCAAATCACCGAAATAGCCTATCCAATGCATGTTCATGACCCATACCCTTAAGGCTCTCAAGCCAAAATGCAAAGAGGTGACACCAAACATGGCAAGCATGACTGAAACAGTGGCCAACAGACCTTCAACATGGCAAAATGATGCTAATACCTTTATAATATTAGGCTAGATCATGCGAGAATCATGGCCTTAATGTATGGCATACCTCTAGGCAACCTTGAGGAGATATAAAGCAAGTATAATATGCATGAAAGAGACCAAAAAACCCACATGAGACAGAGGTAAAACATGTTGTATAAACACCAAATAAGCTCTGAAATGAAGCTAAACAAGATTAGACATGCATGCTACCCCATTGAGCCAAATATGCAAACAAGAGAGAGACTAAGGGAGAGGGGTGTCCCTTTCCTATGCAAGACCTCAAACCCTCTTCTTTACCACTGAAAATCCATTGGATTTCAGTGGTGAAAAGAACCAAACACTCAAGCAAACAAAGCCTAACAATGGAAGCACCAAAAGGGCCAAACAAGGCCTAAGAGGGTAAGTTCGACCCCAAACCCCAAAACACCCTTAATGAAAGTTCTTAAGTAAGAAAATGTAAGACTTTTTTATGTTATACTCAAAGCTTGAATCAGCATGCAAGACAGGTCAAGAACCAATGCAAGATTGGGGATAATAAAGTGAAAGTCTTACCCTTGAAGAACACTTCAAGAACAGTTGGTCCAGCCACACTCTACTGAGCAAAATCAGTCCAAAATCTCAAAAAACAACCCTCAATGCCTCTCAATCTCGGAGCAAGGTGTAATGGTGTGTGTATTAGTGCAAAAGTAAGGTCAAAATGCACTTTTAGGCCAAGAAAACACACACAAGGGAGAAGAGAGAGGAAAATATAGAGGGAGAGTGTGTATATGTCAGATGTATATGTATATAAGCTCTGGTTTTTATGTTCAAAACTCCAACCCTTGACAAAGGGAGAAGAGGGGTCCTTATATAGGCAAAGGGAAATGGTTTAAGGTTCTCAAAGAAGCTAAGTGAAAGGGGCAAAGGGGGCAAAGGAGTCAAGGCTTCTTGAGGTAGCTAAGACAGCTGGCCAAGCTTCTTGAGGAAGCTTAGACAAAGGGTCAAGCTTCCTCAAGAAGCTTTGACCAAAAGGGGGCAAAAGGGGCAAAACAGTCACTTCATGCACGGGGAGGAGTGTTGGTGCATTCCAGCTGGCACAGCTGGCATGCACCAAGTCTGAAGGGTGCAAAAGGGTCACACCGGCCAGCAAAAAAAGGTCACCGGCCAAAACAAAGTGTCGGGCGGCAAAATATAGTGCCGACCGGCCATTGGTTTTAAGAAACCACTGCCGGTGGCGCCAATAAACGGCCGGTGATGTGAGGGGACAGCCGGTGGGGTGTGGGAATGGCCAACAAGCCATTCCCTGCCTTTCAAGGAGAAAACACAAGTGTTTGGTGCAAAACCAGACACCGAAAAGTTGAGTCGAGAGATCCTGAGGCGAGGTGCGCAGCCGAGACCTCCGGGAACTCGAGACGAACACAAGCACGGATGATCACCGAGTGTTCCAACGGTGACGTCCAAGTCTTGAGGACGGTCAAAAATGGGGTGTCTACACCTACTTGCGAGTAGCACTTTCAAACCACTTTCGAAAAACAAACATGAGTTGTTTTGTTCCAATTCTCGTGATCGAGTCTATACTTGTATGCTGTGCGCATCACATAGTAAAGTTAGCTAATAATCAGAATAAGAACACATGTGTTTATAAAACAACAAATCATGCTTAGTAGAGGCCGATCCTTTGATCGGGCGAGCGGGGGTGCTCATTTCAGGACCTTTCCCTCTCGTACTCAAGTTCCTGAGCCGAGGCAACTTTGGTGATGACGGACACGTGGCCTTTGGCATGAGTCAGGGTTTCCTAATTTTTCCCAAAACAAAATATTTAGGTGGTGACTCTGTAATTTGGCAAAACAGTCCATGTTTGGCGCTTTTTATTCAAAATCGATTTTACAAAATGATTTACCGGATTTGGACTCTTTGGTGTTTATCAGTCTCACATTGCACTTTGTGAGATTAGATTCAAAACCATGACAGGAGTCCGAACTGTAGTAAGACCAAATTCGCACCTTCTCCGAAAGGGGGGCACGCGAAGAAAGTCGGGTCTACACGGTGGTCTTCAGTAGTGGCAATGTAAGCTGGTCACAGTGGTCTTTGGTTTAGCAGCCGCGAAGCTTCGTTAAAAAAAAAAAAAAAGGAAGAAAGCAGCCTGGGTTGGCCTCTGTAGAAAGAGAGAGGCAAAGTGGTTGTGGGTAAAAAGTGGGTAAGGTTTAGGGTTTTGTCCCTTTCCTTAAATAATTAAAAAAAAAAGGGTGTGATTCCTTGAATATTCTCTTAAATATGCTAAGTGTGTATATATACATATAATGGGCCTTTCTGTATTATTATAAAAAAAGAAGAAGAAGCAACGTGGGCTTTATCTTGTCAACAGTATGAAAATGGGTTTATCATCTTTCTTTTGCTTGGAGTAAAAAAAAAAAATTCAATTGTTCTAAAGAAAGAGATTTCGTGGCCAAAAAAAAAAAAAAAAACTAGTACAAAAAAATTAATTCCTTCTTATTTATCGTCAATTTTACACATAAATTACAGTGAGTCATCAACTTGATCCATAGGCCATGTCAAGACAAGACGCACCCGAGAATGTGAAGCGAAACATAGCCACGGAGGAAAGGAAGTGCATGTTCGAGAAAACTAAAATTTCTCATATATGTAAGGGGAAAAATGTAAGAGAGGGGCCCAATCGGAAAGTCCAAAAATTGGTGAGTTTGAAGAAATTATTGCCAAATAGGCCCAAGTGAAATCTATTGAACGGGCCCATGAGAAAGTCAACAAATTGGGCCAAGGAAGACCCGTCAAGCAGATATCTCTAAAAAGAGTCCAAAAAGCCCATCCAAGGAGGCGTAGATCATACGGGCATCTGAGGAGGTTAACCATTGCTTTCAAAAGAGATGAAACCCTCGAAGGAGATCCATTCTCCGAGGTATTGGCTTAGTCTTGAAAGGGTTCGGAACTATGAACCTAGAGACCTATTTGAGCTCGGACTCGAAGGGGCTAAGATCCACAAATCTAGAGATCCGAAGTGCTTGGTTTCAAACGGATTCAGACGTAATCTAGAAGTCGCTCCGTTAATGAGTCTCAGAACACTTACGGGCTCGAAGCTTTCCGGGATCTACGCACCAAAACCATGGGCGTGATGGAGTCCGAACAAAGGACCCGATCCCGAGGACAGTGAGTGGAGATAAATTCACTCTTCGGTTAAACTAGCTTATACCCGGGTCGGGATGCCACGATCTAGGGGGTCTTTGAGACCTGGTAATATTTGCGTCAGGGCGTTCTCTTGAACTACCCCTGACCCTTCTGCGGCAGGGCGTCCTATGGGACTACCCCTAATCCTTTGGGATGATTGGGGATCATTGGTTAGGTGTGGCTGAGAAGAAGGGTTCGCCGATAGGTTGATCTCCTCTTCGGGGTTTTCCTCATCCTCGGAGAGGTCACCTCCTCGGACAAGGTGGTTAGAGAGAATATTCCCCATGTGCCTTGCACATGAACTCCATCCTACATCATGAGATGCCTATAGATAGCACCCACCCATAACTTTACAAGGGATGGATTTTGGAGAGATAACTCTTGGGAAATAACTAATTTCCCTTGTCCATTATCAACGTTGAGAGTGAAAGTGGGAGATCCATGGGAGAGCCTTGCCATTATTCTCTCTCTAACTATTTTGCCTTCTTCTTCTCTCAATCTCTTATCTCCATCATCTCTTTACTTTTGTGTTCTTAGTTGTGACTATTGAAGAATCTAAGCCTCTCATCAATTTTTAGAGAATTTGAATTTTCTTTAAAGATCTTCTAATTTTCCAACAACGTTTTTGAACCCTCTCATACACTAGTGTATCAATTGATGATGTGACATAATTTGAGATATTTTTGATATTTATAATTTATATAATGAGTGGGGTCAATAATAATGTCATAATTAATGTTGGTGCACTTAGTTAGTACACTAATTAGTGCATTTTGCACCACTCTAAATATTAATATAAAAAATGTTAACAAACAGAATTTGTATACAAAAGAGTCAAACAATGATATTACAATTATGCAACTATGATTCAGCGGTGAGTTTTTTTTTTCTTTTTAAATTTTCGATGAATGGCGATAAATGAGTCACATTACTTTGTGTTGGATTTTTGTATAAAAATTCTGTTTGTGTAAGGAGTGCATCACAAATTATAAAAGTAAAAAAAATAATAATAATAATTCAATAGTGTTTTGAAATTAAGAAAAGACAATGCTAAGGAATGTTTTTAAGGTATTATAATGAAATCCAATGAATTATAACTGTAATAATGAAAATGAAATGGAAAATGCTATAGGTTCTAGATTTTTTATTAAATAAATGACCAAATATCTCGTATGAGTTTGGTGTCCCCACACTTATGTGAGACATTTGGTCATTTATTTGGTAAAAAATTTGATATCTCTAACATTATTCAAATAAAATGTAATAAATCTTCCAAAGTAGAAGAGAAAGTCTCAATGAATATATGAGGGTTAAGACACATACATAGGTGCGGAGAAATTCAAATCACTAAACTAAAATGTATGAGTTTTGGCTAATTGGGCTTGCCCCCGTTGGAATTTGCGTAAAAAAAAAAATAAAAAATGTTTTAATTTGCGTAAGCAGTGTTCAAATAAAAGTGTTGGATCATTGTGTCATTGCTCACATGTAATTATTCAATAATTTTAGAATATGGTGTTATTATTTACGTGATGTTTGTAAGGGTAAGTTTTACTTGTGAAATATACTAACTCATTTTTATTTGATAGTTAAGAGAAAAAAAATAACTTATTTTATACATTTTGTAAGTTTTCATTAACTGAAAATATTATATAATAGTTTAAAAAACATCAAATAATTTTCCCTACCCTACCACGAAATATTACAGCAAATGCAAACAACACATTGAAGTGTGAGGATACTCTTACCATCAAAGGCCAGAATTCGCATAATTTCAGGGCTATTGTGGGCAAGTACTCATTCAGCATGAGGTTTGGAAGCAATTGAACAAGTTTAAATTATTCAATTTGTCATCAAATTCCTTTCACAAGTTCGTTCTTGTACTCATCAGCAAAATAAATAAATAAATAAATAAATGGCTGCACAAAAACATTGAAATTAGATGTTCAAATTTCTCTATTTGTATGTGTGTCTTATTCACGGTGTTTTTATTGAGGTTTTTCTATTTTTTTTTTGAGAGTTTTTTTTTGTGCTAATTATATATTGTATAATGTTCGACTGGCCTAAGTTAAAGAAATACAAAAATTTATCATATCCAAGCCTGGTTGGTTTCAACTTCGGGCTTAAATCTCTCCCAAGTCTGACCCTAAAATAGTAAATGAAAATAGATATTATGAAACTAAAAATTAATAATTTTGTACTTAATTCTAATATTTGGGTTTTAACACATAATTCTAATATTTAGAGGGTGTTTGGCATGTGCTGAAATGTTATTTTAGCACATTATTTTATTTGGATCATAATCATTTTATTTAGGTTACATTACCTCTCTACCACATTACTTTAAACTCAATCTTTATTTGGTGTTTTCTTGTAAAAAATTAAAAAATATACTTATTTAGATCATCTCAAATACCCCCTTAGCCAATACATCTAATATATAGATTTAGACCTCGTTTGGCATGCAACACTTTTACCTTAAAAATAAAAAATTACTAAAAAAAACCAAAAAGCATATAACCTATAGCAAAAAGTCAAATATTTCATTTTCTCTCTACTTTTTGTATATCTTTTCGTAAAAAATCAAAAAGTCATTTCAAAGATATTAGTTTTTTTAATCTCGTATTTTAGCCAAAAAATCAAAAAATTACTAAAATAACATGTTCTTAAATGAGACCTTAGGTAAATATATTTTTCATTTTAATTGCATATTTTTCTATTTAAAAAAAAATTAAAATATAGTAAATTATATATGTAAGAATACTAATATATAAATGAATATAATATAATATATACATGTACATAATTTGTAAATTTCATATAATTTATATTAATAATCGGGTAGGATCCGGCGTGGTGCAATATTTTTAAGCTCAATCCATTTAATAAATGAGCCTAAAAAGTGATCTCAACCTGACCTTAGACCATCTCTAATGTTACATTAGATGATTCATTAAATTAAAATTTAATGAAAAACTGAAGAAATTGTCAGCTTTAATGTTGTCATCAAACTGATATCAGATAGAGGGAGAACCAAATATTTCATTAATGAATGGAGCGTTTATTGTTCATCAAATTTGTTGGTGACCGTTTAGCCGTACATCCTCTCGGATGTCCTCCCAGACACCCAGGCTTTCTTTATCTGAACCTCATTTTTGCCCATGTTCGAACATCCTCCTAGATAATTGAGCATTTGATAAAAAAATTTAAATTTAAATTTAACGTTGGAGTGCGCCGTATCAAAACAAATGTTTCATCTTAATTTTACTTAAATTTAATGAAAAATTTGATGCAATATTAAAGATGCTCTTATAAGTTTAAATATCAATCTCAAAAACTAAAATAGAATTATATGTAATTTAAGTGGTTGTTTGATAACAACTTAAAAAAGTATACTGATCGGAGTCTAAATGTTACAGATTTGACCCACTAACATTTCAGCCAAGAAAGAGCAAGTTTTCTCGACATATTGTGGTAACCAACCTAGTGTGTTAATTCAAGTCTATGAAGGATTGTTCTGATTCCAAGAAACACTACCATTTCAACCAAGAAAGAGCAAGTTTTCTTGATCCGCTAACATACATTTTATTACACTATTTATTTATATTATTTTATAATTCAACAATGCTAGAGGGCCACAATTTTTGTAGTCACAATGGCTCAAAACTGTCAAAACGACGTCGTTTTGGGTGCAAAACATGCCAAAACGACGTCGTTTTGGCAGTTTTGAGCCATTGTGGCCACAAAAATTGTGGCCCTCAAACATTTTCCTTTATAATTTTGTGTGATTTTGTCTATCTATATAATAAGGCAAGAGGGATTTTAAAAATGTATCAAAATGTATGTGAGATACATTTTGATCCAATGGTTTAAATTACTCCATCTAAATCTCAATGGTTAGGATGTCTTTGAGCATCAACGGTCCAAAATGTAATGGTCCAAAACTCTCCTCTGTCACAGGTACTCATCTTCTCTCTCTCTCATTTCAATTTTTGAACTCTCTCTCTCTCTCTCTCTCTACCGTGCGACGACCATAGACCAACCACCTCTCCTCATTGTGTCATCCTCTCTCTCTACCATAATGGGTGTTCCGGCTGAGTCACAGCGGAGAAGTCAAGGCCGACGGGAATTGCGATTGACGGCAGAGATCATGGACGCCGGAGATCTACGGCGGAGGACGGTGAAGAGATTTATGGAAGATCTTGGATCTGTTGTGAGCGGTGAGGAGAGAAATGCGATTGATGATGCGATAAGGCATGTGGTTCAGGAGGTCAAGTTATTGGCTAAGAAGGAAGATCGGGAGGGTTTGGATTCATCTATCAACGAGCTTCTTCTTCTTGGAATGCAAAGGTTAATTTCTTGCTTCTTTGTAGATCTGTTTCTCGCTTTTGATTGTTTGAATGTGTGTTTTCTTTTTATTTATTTTACTTCTGTTTGTTAGAAGAAAATTAGGAAAATTAGAAGAATGCCAAAAATTAGCTGTATATCTTTGTTAATCTTGAAACCGAATTTCATTTTTTTCCCTTCGTTTTCTCAGCAACCAAACAGGGTCGGGAGCTTGCATATAGTCAGTGACAGGGCAGAATAATCAACCTACATGGATTGATCTTCCAACTTAAATGGATTGATCTTCTTTTTCTGATTTTTGATTTCTTAAATGGATTTAAATTTAATTTTTTTGAAAGTTTTGGGTCTGAAATGGGTTTCATTTTTCTGGTGAATATTGAAATGGAGACATTGTTCTCTGCTGCATTGTGTATAAATGGGTTTCACTTGATTTTGTGTAGTCCAGTGTATATATACATGTATGTATAGTCGAGTGTATAAATGGGTTTCACTTGATTTTGTGGGTTTGAAGAACATGTGGATTTTCCTTATAAAACAGTGAATGAAAGGAAACCTGATTTTCCTTATAAAACAGTCACTTGGTATTTCTTCACTGTTATGGGTTTATGATTTTCTTTCCGTTTTGCTCCTTTTTCCCCATTCAATGTAGAAAAAAATTGATTAATAAACATGATACAAAATGGGTTCAGATTATCAAGTAAATTAAGGAATGTTGAAAAAAATTTGATTGTGGAGTGAATTATTTTGTTGTTCCAAATTTTATACCGTTGGGTTTAGTGAATTATTCCCATTCAATGTTTGTTATTTCTCGGCTGATTTGATTTCTGCCATGTGAATGGTCATGAGTTGATTTAGAAATCAAATGGCCTTTGCTTTTTTTTTTTTTTTTTTTCTCACATCTGGTTATGGGTTTATCATGAAATTAATTATTAATGGTTATGGTGTGAATGTTTTTGTGGTGTGATTTTGTTTCTGATTTTTCTGCTGTTATGGGTTTATGATTTTGTTTCCGTTTTGCTCCTTTTTCCCCATTCAATGTAGAAAAAAATTGATTAATAAACATGATACAAAATGGATTCAGATTATCAAGTAAATAAGGAATGTTGAAAAAACATGGCCTTTGCTTCTTTTTTTTTTTCACAATTAATTAATAAACATGGCAAATGATACCAAATGGGTTCAGAATCCCAAGTAAATTAAAGAAGGTGTATTGAAAAAATATGTGATTTTGTGGAGTGAAAAAATGTGATTTTGTGGACAGAATATATTATTTCTGTCCATACCTCATCATTTTTTTTCCTTCTGTATTTTGATTTCAGTTTCACAATTTGAAACTACACTGTGAGTCTCATCTCTATGTTCATTTCATCTCATCTCAACTATCTCTCTCAATTACGATTTGTTATTTTGATTTTAAAATTTTCAATACTTATGTTTCTTATGCCTGTAGATTTCTGATTTCTCATATTGAATTGTATTATTAGTTTTAATATTTTTTTAATTGACATCGGTCAAAATATATTGTTTATATCCATACCTCATCATTTTTTCTCTTCTGTATTTTGATTTCAGTTTCACAATTTGAAACTACAGCATCTGTATGTTTCTTATGCCTGTAGATTTCTGGTTTCTCATATTGAATTGTATTATTAGTTTTAATTTTTTTTTTAATTGATTCAACGACAATCAGTGTTCTGAGGGGCCGTCTGGTAATAGATTTTTTTAGTGATTTTATAAAAACAAACTTCTCTCAACAATCCAAAAGGGAAAACCAGGGGCCTTTTCTCCTGTAAGACCTACAACATTCTTGAAAAATTACAAATCAAGCCTAGATTTTTTGGGTCATTTAGAAGGTAAATTCTTTTAATTTTTTATTTGAACTCTTTTGGATTTAATTTTTTTCTTTTCAACAGAGGTGACTGCTGGATTTTTAAACCTTAATTATCAATCAAACTAAATTTTCCAATAATGACTTCATTTTTTGTGTGCATCTTTTGTGTGCAATGGTTGTGTGCATCTTTTGTAAACAACACCTGTATCAATCATGACTTCATTTTTTCCTGCATCTTTTGTGTACAATGGTTGATTCACACCGGCAGATTTTTGGCTGATTGTAGAGGTGTTTGTTCAGGGGGAGTTGTTACCCATTAGATTTTTAAGTCCATTTTCTAATTTATATATATATATATAGCTTTCTATTGTCACTTTCCTAACATCAGAATTAGATGAGAGCTATGAAATTGGATCTAAAGTTTGCTCAACATCAAAAGTGGGTGATGTCATTGAATCCAGATTTATTGAATTTGTAATCACAACTGTCTTGATTTATTTGAATTAATTATATGTTATATTTGATTTATATTGTGATTGCATTAATTAAAATAAACTTACAATGCTAAGGACATATTCCCTCAAGCATTTAGAAGTCAATTTAGACTTACATAGTAAATCAATTTTCTGAGGAAGGTAATTTTCCTACGTAAGGATCACTTCTTCACCCATGAAGAACTTAGGTCGAGTCTTAATATCCTATTTCATCTAATATGTGAGGCTATCAAGTAGTAACATATATATCCAGTTTGCCTAATGTTCCTTAATCATAAATTGTTTTCATTTTAATTTTGATTTAGTTTATTGTGTATGATCTTTCCATTTTAATTTTTGTTTGAACCCTTTACAAATTCAAACCCAGTTTATTTGCAATTTGTTCTTCAAGACTCAATCTTTTGTTTGTAAAGGTTTTATCTGATCAGAATTTGGATTTGAATTCATCTGCAATCTATGATTTTGTCGGTGAAAGTGGCGTTCTTGAATTTATTTATTTATTTAATTTTGTTGTTTTGATTATCAATTTGAATCACTTTATAGTTTCTTACATTGGTTTGACATCGATTACTGATTGACACGATTAGGGTTTTGCTACCTTTGTTGAGATATGTTCTTCCATTTTTTTTTTTTAAATAGGGAATTGATTTTTGAAGATTTTGTATCTGCTTAGTTTTAGTTAAATGTGAATTGGGATTTTTGAGATGAAAAGTAATTGTGGATTTGTTGAATAATGTGATATGGGTATTGAAATGATATATTTATTGTAAGATCTTTTGCTTATATGCATTCATCTTTGCCCTGCAGCCGATATTTTTTGCAGCTACAAGTTCAAACAGGGGCCTTTGATTCCTTTAGACAATCACAAACCTTTGCCAGTTTTAAAGAGTTGCAACCTCTCTTTGGGTCATTTAGAAGGTAAATTTTTTTTCCCTTCTATCCATAGTAGCATCCATTCTATCCAGCAATGTACTCAGGCTCTAAATCTTTTAGTGTTGTGATGTATTTCTATACAAGAACATGAAATGCTCACCTTTTCAAAGCTACTTCCAAGTCCTCCTCTTTATAGTTAAAAGCTTCATCAAACCCAAATTTGTTCTTCAACAGATCAACCTTGGTTGAAAAATAGTAAAAGAAAGAAACAGAAGAAGAAAAAAAAAAAGAAGAAGAAGAAGAGAGTCAGTGACTATACCTTTTCATTTTTTATTTTTTTATTTTTTTGGCTCTGGATTTTTAAGGTAGTTTAAAAGCAAACTTCTGGTGTTTCTGAATTTGCATTTCCAAGAGTACATAACATAGTTTTGTTTTTGATTAAATAGTATAATCATGTTTAATAGTGTTGCTTTTGATTGCAGTGGTTCCTGTTGTAATTTTTTTTTTCATTTAAATTTCTTTCGATTAAAGGCATTGCAGTTGGTTTCACATTTTGATTATGGGTGGATTTGAATAGTTTGAGCTATTTGATTGTTTTATTTATTTATTTATTTATTTTGCAACTGCTCTTCTTAGGGAAGAGGTTGCAGTCCACCTGTTATGTTATGTGATGTTGTGTGTGTGTGTGTGTGTCTTTGCCTAGGAATCTGTTATGTTATGTGATGTGTGTGAGTGTGTGTCTTTGACAGTATGTGATGGTTTCAATGGCTTCTATTGGGAATCAGTTTTTTTTTTTTCTTCTTTCTTTCTGTGTATGGCAATGGGTTGGCTGCTTCCCTTAAGCAAATTAAATAGATTCAAAAGGTTGGTTTCATATTTTGCTTATGGGCGGATTTCAATAGTTTGAGCTATTTGATTGTTTTATTTATTTATTTATTTTGCAACTGCTGTTCTTAGCATTTTAGTGCACCATGTTATCTCATTAAAGGTATCCTAATTATTTAATAGGATGCTTGGCTTTCATTGGGAATTAAATTGTTCAATCTGTTTTTAGTTTATGATTTTTTTTTAAAATTTAATATTGTTATTTGTAAGTTACTGAAATAATTTTACTCATTTCTACTATTGTTAAATTTACTCATTTCTTATAACAGGTTTGTTGATGTAGTGTTGATTAAATTTAACAGATTCCTTCAATTTCTTTATGGATAACTGAAAGAGGAGTGTAGAGAAGTTGGGCATAATTGTTTGTGTTTCTTTATGGTTTTGATTTCATTTATATGAATATGAAATAGGTTACTATGAGATGACATAAGTCTTTTTCAATAAAATGAGTTTCTATGATGAGATAGGTCTTTTTTTATGAATGGACTTTCATGTTCAAAAATTGTCACTCGGTATGGTTTGCTTCTTCAAAAACAATGATTGTGCTTAATTGCTATTTACTACCTTCAGCTTGGTTTGCTTCTTCATATGTTCATAGAAATGATTTTTCATGCTTTTTGGCACTCACATTTGTGGATTGAAATGTCACATTTATTTGGTTACTAATTGATAGTTGTAAAGAGCATGCATTTGTCTATTCTCTCTCAAATTGGCTCCTCTATAAAAACATGTATATTCAAATTGGTGAATCAAACAGTGGGAGTTGGATCTTATTTTTAACAACAAACAATGGGCAATTTTTAAGGGGTTGATTTTGGATAATGGAGCTTGCTTGCTTATATTTTCTATTCTTCCTTTTGTTTCAGGTACATATGCCTTGGCTTGAAGGAGTGTTTGATTAGCTCATAAAAAGTTGTTGTGATTTTGTTTGCCACAATGGTTGATTAGGTAATTGGTTTGCCTTCCATTGATGGATTTGTCAATAATTGATCTATCTATATTATTATTTGTTTTTCTATTCATTTGTTTACTTTAGTAATGCATACATATGTCTATTTTCACTTCACCATTGAATGACATAATTGAATTGACCATAATAGTTATATTCAATTCTTCTTAATTCATAACTATTGATTTTCATATTTCTCATATGTATTTTGATGCTATTTTTTATACTACAGTTTCTTTTGATGCAATTATTCTTCATTACAATTTCTTCCGATTTCTCATATGATTTTGATGTGATTTTTCATAGCTATTGGTTTTTTAAAACGAATTTAAGCGAGTGATTTTGTTGTAGGTCATTGATCCATATTGAAAACATTGGGTTACGTTGCTTCTACCGGTGTGTCATTGGTTGGCTCTCTCATGTTAAATTATTTATTTATTTATTTTTGGGTTAGCTAGGATGATTCTTTTGTATCAAAATGTTCATTGAGTTTTATTTGAAGGAATTTAAACCTGATAAAGTGAAAGGGTTACCAGTTATGATACTAATTCAATAACATTCTTTTATTGGAAGTTATCCCATTCTAACTTGCTATAGTGTATAGATGTGTCATTTTGACGTGGATAAAAATCTAAAATTTGCTATTTAGACTTTAAGTTTAGCAAATATTTCTAGATTCTTTGCATATGCTACATTCAAATATATAATTCATTTTTTGGACTTTCATTTTGAAATTTGCTATTTGAAATTTATAAATGCTTTCGCTAATTCAATGTGTAGAAGCAATTTCAGTTTCTTATTTGTGAAGTTTTAAGTCGGAGTGATATTACCATTTTGAATTGATTTATTACCATTGAGTTTTATAGCACGTGATACCAAAAAAATTGTTGAAAGTGCCTTCAGGCACGGGTCATCCCTAGCGCTTATCGAAAAATGGCTCTCAAGTACCTTTTCCCCCCCTCTATTTTCTAATGATTGGTTTGGTTTTGTATTCAAAGTTGAAATTTTTGTCTAGGTTAGAATTTTTTTTTTTTTGTTATGACATTGCATAGATCAATGTTGAGAATTATTTAACAATTTTTGAGATTTTCACATTGTAGCTGATTCTGAAACGTTGGCACAGTTTCAAATTTAGTTTTCCCTCTTTTTGGAAAAAGAAGAAACTTTGAAGGACGAATTTACAATACTAACCTGTATCGTTTGACATTGTTTTGGTTTCCAAATGAAGAACAAAGTCGCCTTTTTTATTTATTTATTTATTGGGATAAATAATAAGAACAAATTTTATTTGGGTCAGTTGGGTTTTTTTGTTTGTTTCCTCGGTTCCTAGATGATGTAAAAACTTGAGATTTGAATTTTTTTTCCCTTACCCTTTTGATAACAACTAAATGGAATCTAGATGGAAAATGAACAGTAACACAACATTAGGGATTTGGTGTCATGGTGGCTGTTCATTGTAGTAACCTTCAATTTGTTGAATCTGTCTGTCTTTGTTCAATGTCTAGATTAAGTTTTGTTTCTAGAAGTCAAAAAAGATTATAGACAAATATAAATGCCCAAGTGATGTTGTGTTCTGTTCAGTTATCTGCTCATAATATCAAGTATCAATTTTGGGTTTTTCAATTCTTTTTTTTGTTGTTGTTGTTGTTGTTGTGTTCCTCAATTTTTATGTAGTTTTCAGCTTAATGTATTGGGCTTTTTGACATAGTGATGGTACAGTTAACAATGATTTAATATTTCTGTTATTTTTCTTGGTTTGTATGACTTCAATTTCTGGTTTTCTGCTTGAAAGCTAGGTAAAAACTATGCATTGCTGCCAATAAAATAGTGCACACAAGACCCATATTGTTAATGAGCCTTCGCTAGACAATTGTTTTATATCGGCGGTGGGTTTTGTCAAATTCCATCCTTGGACCTGTTTTCATTTGGTAATTTTGCTTATTTATCTCACTGTGTTCGACAGAGTTATGATTCGACAACTCACTTTGAGTCAACAGTCATGGATGTTCTCAATATGTGTACCATGATTACTGGAAAGGTATGAACTAATTTTTTTCATAGCAATGAGTTCCTTGCTCATCAGATTTGTCACCCTTGGTTCAAGTGTTTGTTATGAGCATATTATGTCTTCATTATGCTTTTATCCATCTATTTTGTTATGCTGTTATCCATCTATTTTGTTATGCTGTTAGTGTATTTTGATTTGGAGTAATTTATATGTTGGTAAATCATGATTATCGCTTTAAAAAGGTTAAAAACCTCGATAAGGAATTTATTTGATGTTGGTGTTCACTTGGAGTAATTGCTGCCTCCTTTCTTGCTCCTCCTTCGCCTTCGCCGTTCTTCATTGCACCGTCCCCCCCTTCTGTGCCCAAACTGATGGATCTGTCGCATGTGAATCGTCAAATCGGTGTGATTTGGGTTTGATTGGTGTGATTAGGAGGAGGAGGAGGAGGAGGAGGAGGAGAGAGAGACACAGCGTCTGGGTCTGGGTACATGAGTGCTGTTTTTCAACTCTTTGATTTCCATCAGTTTCAGTTTGCATTGCACCAACAAGTACCCCCCTTTTAACCCTGATCTTGAAGCTTTTCTTCCTAAAGAACCCACTCTCCTCGAAGGTAAGTCTCTCTCTCTGTCTCTCTCTCTCTCTCTCTCAGAGCAAGAAAAATAAGATTTGAGTTATGGGTATTGTGCAAATGCAGGGGTAGAGGCACCAAGGAACAGCTTGGAGATGGATCAGGATGAGCATTTCAAGGAAGCTGCTTCATTTCCATCAACAATGAAAGAGGAAGAAACTTTAAATATTCCAGTAACATATTTGTTGTTGTGTGTTAGTTACTATCATTTCTCTTTTTCAAATTTTTTATAATATGTATTTTTATATTTCCCAGGTTTAAAAATTTTAAAAATAAAAAAGTTATTGTCACATATTCTTACTGTTAATGTTTTTCATTACAATATATAATGCCTAGAAAGACCTGGAGGACATTTCATGTCCAAGTTTGACATTAAATTTTTAGGTTCCTGTAGGCTGCCTAGAAAAACATGGAAAACATATTCATCCCAATCACACGTAATAAAAATTCAATATCAAGCTTGGGCATGCACATTCAGTTTCACCAGTCATGATTTATTTTCATTTTATAGTGTTAGGTTTGATTTGTTTGGAATTGTAGAGTATAGTCTGTCAAATATATTTTTATAACTGCATTTTAATCTTAATATTATTTACACCGTGCCTTTAGGCACGGGTATACGCTAGTCTATATATATTTTAGTATTTATACATAAATAGTTTAAATAGTTTATATATTAATATATTATAAAGTGCATATGCACTTTACAAAAATTGGAGCCAAAAGTAGGACAGACAGAAAAAGAGAAAAAAAAAAAACCAAAAAAAAAAAACAAACGAGGTGATTGCGGCTAATCATCCCACCTCTCAATTGTATATAAATATATATATTTTATTATAATATTATATTATTTATATTATTATTATTTGTTTTTTTGTACATACTTTGCCTATAAAAACGAGAAGAAGAAGAGAAGAGAAGGAAGAGAGAAAGGTCGAGGGAGCTTAGACGAGAGCAGAGGGTTTCAGCCCAAAGGATGAAGAGAGAAGGGGAGAAAAATAAAAAGAAAAGAAAAGTGGGAGTGTTTAATTTGTAAATATTAGTGTTTGAAATTATTCTTATGTCTTAAGATATAGATGAAATTCTGACCAAATAATTGGGACAAGTTGTATTTAGTATTTTTAGTTTTAATTTGATTTGGATACAGTTGTATAATTTTTAGATATTTTTGTGCAAAAAATATTTTTATTCAAATCATGTTATACAATGGTTTTCACTGTTGTATATTAGAATTGTTAGACGAGTCATACCTAGTAAGACGGATCGTACATTTTGTGGTGACAGTCCGTGCTAAGCGAAGATAATTCGTGACTTTCTGGTTTTGATATACAAATCCTCTTAATAATGCATGTTTTATCAATTTACATCACAGTATCCAAATCAATGACTTTCTAAAGACTGAGTACAATTACTCCCAATTATGAGGTTAGTGGTGGATTCACAATTTTAAGATATTTATTTTATTTTATTTAATTAATTAGTTTAATTTTTACTCCAAATATTTCGCAACCAAATCAAAATTTCTAAATTAAATTATTCATCATTAGTCCCTGTGGATCGACATTTGGTCTTAACCGCTATTCTACGAAGTAGTTATTTTTGCTTGATTTTAAATAAAATATTTTAGTGTGCAAACGACCATATCATATTGTCTTTTTATCCTATTTTGAAGGTGTTTGGGATGTCTAATAATTTTAATTTTTGTCTTTTTATTTTTTTTTTTAAAAAGTGTAAGAAAGTAGAGAGATGATGTGACCCCAAAAAGATAAAAAAAACGATGTGCTAATATAAGGAATGCCACATATAATACCTTAGGTTACATCACCTCTGCATCACATTACACATCTTTTTATAAAAAAATAAAAAGTTATTAAAACTAAATAAGTACAAAAAAAAAAAAGGCTAAATAAGTTAATAAAACAAAATATTATATCAAAACTATAATCATTTCATATTTTTCTCACAATTATCACATCCAAACTAAAAAAAGACAAAAATTCTTTCCAAATAAAACTAATTTAACCAAATTAAATTAACTAAAAAATTAAAAATTTAAGCTAAATTAACTTTTTCCAAACGAAAACAAGTAACATTGGGATGACCTACAAAAGCTAAAAAGCTATTAAAAAAATCAAAAAGTCCATACTATTTGGGAGAAGCTTGTGGGGGAAGTCTAGACGCAAAATTATTATTTTGTTCTTTAAATTCAACTACCCAAAAGTCAAAAAGTCAATAAGGATAGAATGATCATTTTGATTTTACTACAATATTTTATTATACATCTTTTCGTAAAAAGTCAAAAAATTGTCTCAAATATATATTTTTTTCTTTACTTTTTTAGCCAAAAAGTTAAAAAAATCTATATAATAAGGGAACATGGTTTTTGAAAATGTAGAAAATGTATGTGAGATACATTTTGATCCAATGACTGAGATTATCCTTGGCAAGTATCTAAGGGTCAAGATAATTTCTTTTTTTTGCTTTTACCCCCAAAATGTGTCTTTTCACATATCTATCTCTGGTTTTAGCTCCAGCAACTCCAGCAACTCTCCGTTTTCCAGCAACTCTAAATTTTCCTCACTGGTTTTAGCTTTAATTTCTCTCTCGGTTTCGGTTCTGCAATCTCCAATAACTCTTCACAGGTGACATTCCTATTCTCCTTTGCCCTTTCACTCTTCTAACTTATGAAATGGGTTCTATTTCTGTAAATATTGAAATGGGTTGCAAATATGATAGGTTTTGATATCATTGAAATGAGTTTCTATTTCTATTTCTCGGTTTCTATTTCTATTTCTGAAATGTGATGGGTTTCTATTTCATATTTTAGATCTTTGTTTCTTCCATCTTCATTCTCTGCATCCGACAATTTTTATTATTTTTTACGAGTCGTTTGTGTTAAATTATGAATAATTCAAAATTTTTAGTTATGTTTTTGCAGAAATTTGAGCCAACGAAGTTGAATTGCCTGTGCATAGATTTTCTCGGAAATCACAGGATTTAACTTTCTCAGGAAACATTCAGGAAGGTTAACCACTGCATGTTTTCATAATTTGCTTCCGTAACTGAAGAATTTCTATTGATTTGCGTATAGAAACTTCATGTTTGGATAGAAGAAGTGAAGATGAGCCTAAAACTTCTCTTAGAAGTTTCCCTTCTCTCTATATGACATCGGATCTGAGAACTAGAAGCATTTTTAATTTGCATTTTGAGTAGTGAAATTCAAACAATTCAGAACTTGGGAGTCGTTGATTCTCTGGAAACTGAGTACTCAAAATCGCTCCACCTTTGGATGGAGCTTCCTCAACCCCGTCCCCTTGGAACCCAAGGTAATTTATAAATGCAAATGATACTGATATATGCATACAAATTACAATTTATCTATTATTAGGTATGAAAGAGAATTTCTATATGTTGCAATTTATTGAAATGTATGTGTATATATATATATATATCTATTTAATAAGGGAGAAAGGTTTTTGAATCTTGATGGGACTTTTGTCTATGTGTCAAAATATGTATCATTAAATTGATTCAATCCAATGATTGAAAATGTCTCACTCCTATTTGGACTTTTGTTCCTTTATCAAAATATAGACCATTAGATTCATTCAATTTGAAGGCTGAAAATTCAATCCAAAATGTAATCACCCTCTCCTTCTCTCCTTCTCTCCCTCACCCACACCCCTCTCATCTCCTTCTGATTTCAAAATTTGAACTGCAATATCTGTTTTACTCCAACTCACGGCACATGCACACCATTCTGTTGTGTTCCTCCCCTCAGTTGAACACACGTCTCTCTCTCTCTCTCTCTCTCCATGGGACAAATGTTTTCCTAAATAATTTTGGAGACAATGTTTCTGCAAGAGAATTGCAATATCTGTTTTTCTCCAGCTCACAGCACATGCACACCATTCTATTGTGTTCCCCCCTCCCCCTCAGGTGCTCCTTCTACTGTTTTGAATTTTTGAAATCCAGTAGAACCTCAGTTGTTTTCTAGTACACTTATATAGCACATCTCAAACAATCTTGGTACACCTTCACATGCTTGATATACTTCTGTTTTTTTCTTGTGAAGTTATTGGTTGTTTTAGGAGCAGTGCCATGTGATGCTTTACATGTATTGTAATAGATAAAAGCAATGACTTTGTATTATATAATTAAAAAAATATAAAAACACATAATAATTTATAATTAGCCAAAAATATATTCACGTAATATTCCAAGACTAAGCAATAACTTTTCCTTCTCCACATATTTGTGATGTACGGTATGGTCCACCGTGCAAGGATAATTGCAGCTTCAATCCAACGTCCATTGTTCTTGGGGATAATTTCACTACAGTGTATAATTAGAAATATATATATATTTTAAATTAATAATAAACTTTAAAGCTATTAAAAGATAAAATCATTAGTTGATCATGGATTTATAATTAATTTTTATACTTTTTGTTTGGGATAATCTAACTAAGTGTATTTTAAAAGGCCACTGACCTGTTATTTCCTCTTATTTTTTCTTATCGAAGCCTATATCCAGCATGATTGGCTCACGACAAAAGATCATTTTAGATTCCATCTTAGCGCTGATTTCTTGAGTAGATTTGGTTAGATTTATCTAATATCGTTTCTCTAACTTAACTTGATCCATATATTATAGAGATTGCTCCCCTCTCAATTGATTTTGAGTTAAATATTTTAATTTGATGTTGGAGTTGAGTCTTAGGTGTTTTAAACTGCGTATGATTTAATTTTGAAATCAATTTTAAAAGATAATTTTGTGAAAAGAATTTTGAAAATTCAAAACTTATTGGGTAAATTACATTAACACCCCCTGAGGTTTATATTTATTACAGTTCTCCTCTCACCTTTTGAAAATTACATCTCCCTCTTTGAGGTTTAAAATTTTATTACAGATTTTCCCCTCAGCAATTTAATTCTTTTAAATACCAATTTTGCCCTCACTGGGTAAATTACATTGATACCCCTCATATTTTAGAAATTACAATCCCTTCCCTAAGGTTTAAAGTAGCATTACCAATTGCTCCCTCGATTAGTATTAGTTGGGAAAAAAATTATTTTAAAAAAAAAATTAATTGAATTTTTTTTATTAGTAAAATTTTTAAATCTCTATTTAAAAACCAACGTAAACTCATTTTTTGAATTTACGTTTTTTTCTCAAATTTACAAACTAAGACAACCACTTATAAACCAAAAAAATTATCAAACAAGTTTTTATGACAATTTTTTAATTTTTGTAAATATAAATTGAAAACTGAAAACAAAATGGTTACCAAATGGGTTTCAGACGGTAAAAATCTAGTAAAATTAACAAATAATTAAATAAGTTACTAACATAAAAAATGATTTGTCAAAAGATTCTTAGGCTATGTATGATTTGATTTTTAGAAATTTTTTTTAAAAAATTTAAAATTAATTTGGTTAGGAAATAAAAAATAAAAAATAATTATCATTTTTATATAATTTTTATCTTTTGAGTGGTTAGAAATAATTTTTTACAAATTAAATTGAAATAGCTATACGTATGTATATCACCTGCCCAAAAGTTAAAATGATAATTATTTTTTATTTTTTATTTCTTAACCAAATTAATTTTTAATTTTTTAAAAACATTTCTACAAATTAAACCATGCATAGCTTAAGAATCTTTTGATAAGTCATTTCTTGTGTTGACAACTTATTTGATTATTTGTTAATTTTACGATATTTTTACTATCTGAGGCCTGTTTGGTAACTATTTTGTTTTCAGTTTTCAATTTATATTTGCAAAAATTAAAAAAAGCGTCATAAAAACTTGTTTGATAATTTTTTTCGTTTATAAATTGTTGTCTCAGTTTGTAAATTTGAGGAAAAAATATAAATTCAAAAAATGAGTTTATATTGGTTTTTAAACAGAAATTTAAAAATTTTACTAACAATTTTTTTTTTCAATTAATTTTTTTTTCAATTAATTTTTTTTCCAACTAATACTAACTAAGGGGGCAATTGGTAATGCTACTTTAAACTTTAGGGAGGGGATTATAATTTCTAAAATGTGAGGGGTGTCAATGCAATTACCCAGTGAGGGCAAAATTGGTATTTAAAAAAATTAAATTGCTGAGGGGGAATCTGTAATGAAACTTTAAATCTCAGGGAGGGAGATATAATTTCTAAAAGGTGAGGGAGAGAACTGTAATAAACATAAATCTCAGGGAGCGTCAGTGTAACGTACCCATGTTTTTTATTATGAGTTTTTAAACTAGTTTTGAGTTATATATTTTAAAAATAGCTATTAGAAATTTGAAAATTCAAAATTTGTTTGATTATAAACGAAACCAAACCAAATCCTTAGTCCCATTAAATGGGAAAAATTTGTTTGATTATGATTTATCAAAATTAGTTTATGAGTTTTTTTGGGTCTTGTAGTCAAATTTTTTTTGGTAATATTATAGTCAAATTTATTTACTTCTTTTATATACCTAATCTAAATTTACTTTTTAGTCAGAGTTGACGTGGGTCGGTTGCGACTACGGAACCTTCAATCTGCCATCCATCCATCAGATTGACGGATTGAAAAAAATCAACTAGCATCAGTCCGCTAATCCGACGGATGTGGATTGAGCAGATTGACGGATGGATGCGAATCGGTTTGGCAGTTTAAAATTTTATAAATTTTTAACATAATCAACTTGTACACTTCCTCAAAAAAGAAGAAGAAAGTATTACAATCAATGACTTAAAAAATTATTACAATTACTGCATGCCTCATCCAAAGAAAGAAAATTTGAAATTTTAGAATACTACAATCACAGCATACATCATCAACGTAAAGTATTACAATCTGTAGTTCTTAAAATATAAAAATAATTTAAACCACCAAAACCATGAACAGAACAATAGTAGAGATTGTATACCTCTGTATTGTTACATTTATATCTGTTTTTGAAAACAAAAATCAATCGACATATATCATCTTTTTTATTTATTATTATTAGAGTTAGATTTAAAAACTAAAAAATATAAATAAATAATACATTTATTTTTTTAAATTCAAAAAATATATTCAAGTTAAAAACTCTTTTTCAACAGAATATATTTAATAGAATATTTAAACTATTTTTCAATTGAAAACATAAACAAAATATTTAAACAAATTGAAAACACAAAATCTTACAAAATACTAGAGGAGCTCGCGGTTTGGCGGTTCGGTTGCGACCAAAGGAACCTCAAATCTACTATCTGTCCAATACAAGGCGGATTGAAAAAAATCAATCCTCAACCGTCCGCAAGTCATTACGCATCCGTCCAAAATGCGGTGGATCAGTTCGGTTCGGTCGGTTTGAGCGGATCGGTATATTCGCTACTCACCCCTATTTTTTAGATGCATATAATCTAATCTATAGGACAAAGTTTCACTTCATATTTCTTATTTTTATGAATGTTTCAAAAAATTTAATACTTATTTTCTAATTTTATATCCATTCAATCTACATGCATTTAAAACATTTCACATTTAAATATAGGTTTTTACAAAACCATTGAATAATAAAAAATATAAAAAGAAAGAACCAGCTTACAAATTAATAAAATTTTAATGTTTTTATGTATTTATTAAATTTGTTTTTGAGTTCTTCACATTTTGTTTAAGTTTATCTAAATCATATACATCCAAAACATAAAAAATTATTTGGCCAATACTTGAAAACCAAACAAAATTAATTTTGCGAAAACCTAAAACAAACAGGTTTTGAGTTTTGAAAAATGATTAAAAAATTTAGTCAAATGCACCCGATTTTAGTGCCATTCTCGTCTCTCATTTCTCTATCTAAATGTGTGAGGGAGTACTAGACTTGTTTCAAATCGTCTCTCTAAGCCATCGAAACTTGGTTTATATACTCTAAAGAGTGCTTCAATCATGATCAATTGGTTTTGAATTAGATGTTTCAACACTATTTTTAACACTTATTGTTGTATTTTTTTTAATCTTTAGTATTTTTTTATTTTTAATTTGAACTTTTGGATTCTATTGGATTAGAAGACCTAAATTTTGCTTTTTTTTTAAAAAAAAAAAAAAATCTTGTTTGAGGAAATGAACACCAATAAAATATTTTCAAAATTTTACAAATTCTTTTTTGCCAAAAAGAGAGAAAGTTTTTAGTAGTTGTTTTTTGAAAAAAAAAAAATGCCTTGAATATTTAACCAAACATTTTGAAAAAAGTCTATTAAAGTTGTAAACATTTTGATTTTTTTGATTTTCTATGTTTTACATTCAACATCTTTCAAAATTTGAAGGACTTTGAAAAAAATATAGTATAAATAAAAAAAAAATCACTAAAAAGAAAATATTTAAAATAATGTGATTTTTTTTTAATTGTTACCCTATTAATATATGTTGTTAATATAGATATAATATACATTACATTATAGAATGCTTTCGGTGCTGTAGAACCCACCTCTATGCGATGTACAGGAACCACACCACACACACCTTCATCATTATACTTCATAATGCTTTCGGTGCTCTTCTCTATAAATGAGAATCATCACCCTTGTAACAAAAACACAACTAAATATACATTCATTCAGTCTCTCTCTTTCTTTTTTTTCTTCTCTCTACCAGTTTTAACATGGTATCAGAGCCCAGTTATACATTTCTGGCAATTTTTCGGTTTTGGTGCTTAGTCCCGTACATAGTGGCACTATACCAAACAGCTCGGAATCTCCTCATGATTCCAACGGCACCACGCCCGTCATCAAAAATGCCATCACGCGCCCATATGCGCCGCCTTTGTGCTCGGCGCATCTCAGTTTCCGCCACCGCTCTCACACGCGCCCTCTATTGCTGCTCACGTCCGCGTCTGACGTCAGCCTTGCTTTTTGCGTGCGCCGCGCCTGCTACTGTGCACTTCACATGCGCTGTTTTGCTATTGTGCACCTGCGTGCGCCAAACCTGCTCCCGTGCGCCGCGCTTGTGCCAGTCTGCTACCGTGCACCCGCGTGCGCCGCACGCCTTTCTGCTATCGTGCTCCTCACTGCACTCTGCTAACGTACACCACTGACATCATTTTAGCTCTGCTGATGTCATCTCTGCACAGCACACCTTTCCTAGCTATTTTTGACCTTTCGGACTCACTGGTACACTCTGTTTTACTTAATTTTGCTCCTACAGGTCTACTCCTATTTATTTCGCCTTACTCACCTATTATTATGGATCATCATGATACCTATTTCTGTTATTCTTAATGGTTCCAACTATGTTCTGTGGGCCCAAGCCATGTCTTCTTTCCTTAAAGGAAAGAACCTCTGGCGCATTATCACCGGGGATGTGACCCAACCGATGAAAGACACTAATGAAACTACTGCTACTGCTACTACTGCTGCTACATATGAAGACCGACTTGAGGAATGGGACAATAAGAACTACCAGATCATTACCTGGTTTGAAAATACCTCTGTTACTTCTATCAGTCTTTAGTTTGGTCGTTTTCAGCTTGACTTTGTAACTACTCCTGCGAAAGACATTTGAGATTTTTTAAAAGAACGATACTAGACTACTGGTCTTGCCCATCAATATCAACTTCAAAGCCAACTTCACCGCATGCGCCAAGAATCCAGTCAATCCATTAATGACTTTCTTTCTCAAATGTATTCTGTTTGGGACCAGCTTGCTCTTTCAAAACCGATTTGGCCTCACCGAGAAGATGCTGTTTTATTTACTATTTATTGTAATCAGCAGAGGTTGGTGCACTTTCTCATGGCTCTCACTTCCTCTTTTGAGCCCGTACATGTCTCTCTTCTTCATCGCCATCCATTGCCTACTCTTGAACAATCTATTTTTGAGCTGCTATCAGAGGAGACTTGTCTTGGTACTCTCCAAACTCATAATGTGGACTCTGTTCTTGCCACTCCTCAGTATCGGCCATCATTTACTCAGCGAACCATTGCCTGTCTCTATTGTCAGATTCGGGGCCTTCTTTCAACACATCTCCTGGTCAATTGCCCTATCAGATCCTGCCGATACTGCAACAAACTTAGTCTTGGTCATCTGCAACAGGATTGTTTTCGCAATCCATCCCGATCATCCTCCATTAGCCACTCCTCTCGCGGTGGTTCTTCCCGAGAGAGCTCACATCGTTCTGGGAATCAGTCTTATCGCACTGCTGCAGCTGCCTCTGAGGGTTTCTCTGAGTCACCTGCTCTGTCTACTCCTCTATTTTCTCACACGGATGTAGAGGCCATGTTCAAACACCTTCTCTCCCCCTCTAGTACACCTCCTCCTACTACTTTGTCTGTGATCCCAGGTAACTCTTCTTGGTATTTTGACTCTGCCTGTTGTAATCATATGACCTCCAGTTCTACTATATTTTCTTCAATCTCTTCATCTACTCATATTCCCTCAATTCATATTGCTGATGGTTCTCTCTTGTCTGTCCGTCATGTTGGTATTGTTTCCACATCTTCTTTATCTTTATGTCAAGTTTATCATATCCCTGCTCTCACCTTAAACCTTATTTCTATTGGTCAATTATGTGAACTTGGTCTAACTGTCACATTTTCTACTACTGATTGTTTGGTGCAGGACCCTCTGACGGGGTAGACTATTGTGATCGGCCGTAAGCACGGACGTCTCTATGAACTCATTCACCTTTATGTTCCTAACTCTCCTTAGATCGCTACTCCTGTATCTGCTTCCTCATTATCTCATTTTCATCTTTGGCATTGTCGCTTAGGACATATTCCTGTTAATCGCTTAAAGTCTTTGGTTTCCAGTGGACAATTGGGTCATGTAATTCCAGATAATTTCGATTGTATACCCTGTCAACTTGCCAAACAACCTACTTTATCATTCAATAAAAGTACTTCTGTTTCCCATGCACCTTTTGATCTTATACATTCGGATATTTGGGCCCCTTCTCCTACTACTACTATGGGGGGATTTCGTTATTTTGTTGTTTTTATTGATGATTTTTCCCGGTTTACTTGGCTTTTTCTTATGAAAATTCGGTCTGAACTTAAACACCTTTATTATAGATTTGCCCAAATGGTCCACACCCAATTTTCAAAAACCATCAAACTTTTTCGATCTGACAATGCTATGGAATATTGGGATTCAGATTTCCTTTCTTTTCTTCAGAATCATGGTACACTGCCTCATCGTTCCTGTGCTGGCACGTCCCAACAAAATGGCCGTGCTGAACGAAAACATAGGCATATTCTTGACACTACTCGCGCTCTCCTTCTCTCTTCTTCCTACCTTGGAAACTTTTGGGAGGAAGCTGCCCTCGTTGCTGTCTACACTATCAATTGTGTTCCTACTCCTGTCATCCATAATCAAACTCCCTTTGAACGCCTACATGGCACTCCCCTTCTATACACCAATCTTCGGGTTTTTGGCTTTGCTTGCTTTGTTCTGTTTCAATCCCATGAACACACCAAGCTTGAACCTCGTTCTCATCTTTGTTACTTTCTTGGGTATGGAATTGAACATAAAGGCTTTTGCTGTTGAGTTCCTCTCTCTATACGTCTTCGCATATCCCAACATGTCGTTTTCTAGGAGCACAAAATGTTTTCTTCCCTATCCTCCTTTCACTTACCCACACTTTCCGCTAATGTATTGTTTACTAATCCTTCCATCGATCTCTTCTCTGATGATTTTGATACAGGTTCCTTCTTCATCGAGACGCCCTTGTTCACTCCTGATCCCGTCTAGACTGCTCTCCCTGAAGGTCCCTCTCATTGCGCCACCTTCTTCTCCGCCGGTTCTTCCTCCCACCGATCCTCCTACGAGTCGACCACACCAGGTAACTCAACCTCCTATTCATCTTCGTGATTATATTGTTGGGTCTACTGCCTTTTCTACTTATGAACCTACCTCCTATCATGAGGCTTGTACTAATCCTCTTTGGCAGTAAGCTATGACCGATGAACTCCAGGCTTTGGACAAAACTCACACTTGGGATCGTGTTGATCTTCCTCCTGGCAAGACTGCAATTGGCTGCAAATGGATTTACAAAATCAAGACTCATTCTGATGGCTCTATTGAACGCTACAAAGCTCGTCTTGTTGCCAAGGGTTTCAACCAGGAATATGGTAATGACTATGAGGAGACTTTCTCCTTTGTTGCTCAGCTTACCTCTGTTCGTAGTTTACTTGCTGTTGCTGCTGCTTGCCACTGGGAGCTCTTTCAGATAGATGTCAAAAATGCTTTCCTCAATGGTAATCTTCTTAAGGAGGTCTACATGCAACCTCCACCTGGGTCCACTTTTCCACCTCATAAGATTTGCAAACTACAGTGTGCCCTCTATGGCCTCAAGCAGGCGCCCCAAGTTTGGTTTGCTAAGTTCAGTTCTACCGTTTATGACTTCGGGTTCACCGCTAGCTCCTATAACTCTGCTCTATTTATACGGACTACTCCTCATGGTACCACTCTTCTCCTTCTTTATGTGAATGATATGATTATCATTAGTAATGATGCAGCTGGTATTCTCCACCTCAAATGTTTTCTCCACCGTCAGTTTGACATGAAGGACCTTGGTACTCTTTACTACTTCTTAGGCCTTGAAGTCTCTCATGATTCTACTGGTTCCTATTTGTCCCAGGCCAAATATGCATCCGATCTTCTGGCTCATGCTGGTCTTACCGATTGCAAAACTACCTCTACTCCAGTTGATTCTCAGATTCGTCTCACTCCTCTCGATGGGGATCTCCTCTCTGACGCTACTCTTTATCGCCAGCTCGTTGGAAGTCTTGTCTATCTCACAGTGACTCGTCCTGACATTGCCTATACTGTTTACATTGTCAGTCAGTACATGCCAGCTCCTCTCACTCCCCACTATACTGCTCTACTCCGCATCCTTCGCTACCTTAAAGGCACTCTGTTCCATGGTCTTCACTACTCTGCTTCCTCATCTCTTGAACTGCGTGCCTTTTCTGATGCTGATTGGGCTGGGGATCATACGGATCGACGCTTCACCACGGGATTCTGTTTCTTCTTAGGGGATTCTCTTCTTACTTGGCGTAGCAAAAAACAATCCCTCACTGCCCGCTCTAGTACCGAGCTGAATACTGAGCTCTTGTTGATACTACTCAGGAATTTCTCTGTCTTCGCTGGCTCCTTACTGATATGGGTGTTTCTTCTTCTGGCCCTACCTCTCTCTATTTTGACAATCAGAGTGCCATTCAGATTGCTCACAATGATGTTTTTCATGATCGCACCAAGCATATTGAGATTGATTGTCATTTCATTCGCCAGCATGTTACCCGTAGTACTGTTCATCTTCTCCCTATTGCTTTTGTCGATCAACCTGCTAATATTTTCACCAAGGCTCATCCTCCTGGGCGCTTCAGTGATCTTGTTTCCAAACTCAACTTGGTTGATGCCTACCCTCATTGAGTTTGCGCGGGGCTGTTAATATATGTTGTTAATATAGATATAATATACATTACATTATAGAATGCTTTCGGTGCTGTAGAACCCACCTCTATGCTGTAAAGAGATGTATAGGAACCACACCACACACACCTTCATCATTATACTTCATAGTGCTTTGGGTGCTCTTCTTTATAAATGAGAATCATCACCCTTGTATCAAAAACACAGCTAAATATACATTCATTCAGTCTCTCTCTCTTTTTCTCTCTCTCTCTACCAGTTTTAACATCCAAAGAAAGAAATATTTACTAAGCCTGTGTGTTCAAGAGAGGGTGATGTAACTGAAGATTGTTGTTTTGGAAAATTAGTTAAAAATTGATTTTTTGATTTTTTAAATTGTTTTTAAAAATATATATATAAAAAATAAAAAAATAACCACCCTGCATGTTTTCACTTTTTAAAAAACACTTTTCAGAAAATTTTATTTTCTTATTTTTCGTATTTTTTTGTTTTTACTGAATTTTTTTAATATTTTAAGTAATTTTTTTTTAGTTTTTAGACACACTTAACATAAATACACCTAAAAAGTAAAAAAATTATAAAAAAAATCTTTTAAAAATTCACTAAATACCAAAAATATAAAAAAAAATACAAGAATTCAGTACATTTTTTGTATTTTTATGTATTTATTAATTTTTTAAGATATTTTTTTACAAATTTTTTATTTTTTAGATACATCTAAGTAAGGTGCATCTAAAAAAATAAAAAAATGTTTAAAATTTAAAAAATATTCACTAAAAATAAAAAAATAAAAAAATCAATTTTTTAAAAAATTAATTTAAAAAACTCAAATTAACCACAATGAATAGAACTTAAAATAAATTTAAAATCAAAAAATAACTTTTTACAATAGGGGTTCTTGGCGTTGGTCCGATTACCTGCAAACTCAAAAGATACCCCTAGTTAACCTGTCTTGTAATAGGGGTTCTTGAATTAAAGGTTACTTTATCAAAGAAAAATGCTTGGAGCATTAATTAGTGGTCCTACTAATTAGGTGGTAGTGGGTCTCGCCATTAATAATGTGATGTTTTAGTCTTAGAGTTGTATTTTTTTTTTTTTTACTTTTTTAATATATTAATGCTATTAGTGGTGATATTTTTAATGAGATGAATCATTGTTACTTTATCAAATGCATAAATAGCTAAATAAATACATCTCGAGCATTGTGATTAATATAAAATATAATTTGAATTTTGAATTTTCCTTGCTCTTTGGAAGCAAATTGGAACTTGTAAAAAATGACTCAAATAGTAGAATAGTACGATGCATTGCTATCAAATGCTCCTAAAATCTATGCAATAATGCTTACTACGATTTGAGAGGTACACAAAATTTATTACGATGGAAACATTTTGATGTTGAAACATTTATTTAATATGGAAATGTAATAATAAAATGGGACTCGACATCAATTGGATTGTCTAATTCTGTCCGTAGAACCTATCTTTGCAATTTGAATCTTTTATATTGTAAGATCTATCAAGTAGATAATTCTATGCAAAAAATCAAATTTTGATTGGACATTATAAGTCACTTGATTAGATTAGGAAAAATTGATATATAATCAATTTGATTTTTGACATGAATAATTTATTTGACAAATTTTACAAAAATAAATAATTTAGATCATTAATAAAAATCTGATATTGACTTATAATGAATCGAATTGAACTATCTAATTGGTTAGGCCAACAAGACCATCGAGGCTGTACCTACAAGTTTGTTTATGCTACATATATCAGGAAGATAAACACAAACAACCCTACTAATTTCAACGCAACTCAACCTAACATTGTGTTTCTTAATTAAAGAAAACCTAATATACTTTGATTGCTAACCTCTTTGCTACAACATCCATGTTGCTAACATTTTTTTTTTTTTGAATAATTTTTTTTCTTCTTAATATCCTAATGTTTGGGGGGAAAAGAAAAAAAGAAAAAGAAAAAGATGAATGATTAATTAATGCAATTATCTTTTCATACGCCAGGACATGCGCTTCCGACAATTAACAATCAGACCAACTAATTTGGACAATAATTGAGTAATCAGCCCAATCAAAAGGAGAGAGACAAACAAATCAAAGAAACAATTCACTCTCTTAACTTATTTATTTATTCATTTGCATACATATAATAGAGAATTCGTCCCAAAAAAAAAAAAAAAATTAAAAAATTAAAAAATTCTCTTTTAAAAACTTATATCTCAATTAATCCATAAAATATTCTTACATTCAAATAAATCTTATTATTTTAAATTTTTGACATATCAAATCCTAATTTTTATATTTAAGGTATTTTATGAACAACTTTATCCTTACAAATATTTTTTGAACCCTTAACAATTTGATGATATGAATATTTACATTAAATAAATTTGACAGTCACACTATCAATGTGAATATTAATGACTGTTCACTACATTATTATTAGGGATATTTTAATAACTATATCCCCCATAGAACTTACTGAAATATAAAAAAATAATTTAAATTAAGTGGAATATAAATATGTAAAGAGAGATTTATGAATAAATGTCTCCAAAAAAATTTATTAGGGGTCTTGACACCACGTGAAAATACTCTCACCAATCATCAAAGGGTATCATACCTGTTTGATATTGCTTCATCACTCAATACAAATCGTGTCCATTATAACATTTTTGAAACGCATTATAGCCCTCATTCCCCAAGGACAGCAAATAACTTCTCGTAAATAAGGACATTTTGAATCCACCCCAACAATGTAAAAATCAAGTTAGAAGCCCTTGCATAAGCCTATGAACTATACAAATGAAATAATAATAATAAACCATCATCAATATCGTAAGAAACATATCACCTATCAATTTGAAATGCCACTTCAGGGTTTCACTATCTTAAAATTTAACACTTCATTTATTTTAGAAGAAAATAATTTTTTATTTTTTAACATTTGGCATGGCAGAAAGTAAAAATTAATAAAAAATATTTTTTTATGATAAACGAAAAACAAAATTATTCAGTGTGTTTGGTTTGAGTTTTCTGAATTAAGTTTTTTGAAAACTAAATTTTTTGATTTTCGTATTTTTTTGTTTTTAGTGAATATTTTTAAAATTTTAAACATTTTTTTTACTTTTTTAGATGCACCTTACTTAGATGTATCTAAAAAGCAAAAAATTTGTGAAAAAATATTTTTAAAAATTAATAAATGCATAAAAATACAAAAAATGTACTGAATTCTCGTATTTTTTTTGTATTTTTGGTATTTATTGAATTTTTAAAAGGTTTTTTTCAATTTTTTTTTTACTTTTTAGGTATATTTATGTTAGGTATGTCTAAAAATTAAAAAAATTGCTCAAAATATTAAAAAAATTCAGTAAAAATAAAAAAATACGGAAAATAAGAAAGTAGAATTTTCTGAAAAGTGTTTTTGAAAAGTGGTAACCAAGCATAGTGATTTGTGTTTGTAAAGTAAAAAATTATTCGAATCAAACTCTTATTAATGCTATTACATTATTGCTGGTAGGGGTGTGCATAATACCGCCGAAACCGCACCGAACCGCACCGCCAAGGCAAATTCGTTATTATTTGCCAATCGAACCTGCAGTTTTTGGTAAGAAAAATGACAAATTCTAGTGACACTTTTATCAATCCGCCGGTTTCTATTTTTCTTCCAAACCGCACCGACCCGCACCGCTATTAAATCATGTTTTATAAGATTCTAAAAATTATTTTTTACTTAAGTTTGCTTGTTGTTCTATACCTTAGAATATAGTATTACATTACTGCTCGAGGGGAATTCAAGATGTCAGCAATTCAAAATAAAGTTGGATTCCAATTCACTTTTCAATCCTTTTTTTTTGGGGGGTCATGTTGCAAACTTGCATCAGCTCACTTTTCAATCTAAATACTTTTCAACAGTAAACATTTTCAATATATTGTAAATCCTGAATGATATTAATTTTGTGTATTGTATTTGATCATTATAGTTTTCACAGATGCTTGTAATGAACTGATAGCATAGTCGTTGATATTATCATGTTGTTACTACACTTGCTGCATCAGAAGAAAGTTTCGCAAGATGCTTAACATCACGGTATTTCTCGTCTTTTTTTTACTCTTTGATTTAAGTTTTGTAATTTGAATTATATTTTTTATAAACCGCCAATCCGCCCGAACCGCCAAGGCAAATCCGTCATTATTTGCCAACCGAACGTCGATTTTTGATAAGGAAAATGACAAATTCTAGTGACACTTTTATCAATCCGCTACCTGCCATACGATTTTTATTTTTCTCTCAAATCGCACCGACCCACACCGCGTACATCCCTAATTGCTGGTGCTGACACCACCAATGCTACCACCACTATTTCAACAACACTACTATTAATAATTTCACTACTACAATAATTTTATAATTACAACTAAGTATGCAAAAAATAATTCTATACATAAAATATATTTTTTTGCTGAAACAAAAAGTGGGTAAAATCAGTAGAGCAATAAAATAGTGGATGAAGTACTGTGAAGATGTATTGGATCACCCCCTCCCCACCACCTTAATCCATGGGAATGACATGAGAGTATATGTGACGTCACAGAGCAAGAGCAGTCCTTCCCGTTAGGACCGCAAACGAGCCGAATTGCTCATAAATGGTTCGAACTCAGCTCGTTTGAATTAAACGAATGAATTCAAATTTTATTTTTAAGCTTGTTAATTAATTGAGCTCAGCTTAGCTTGAATAGTCTCGAGTTTGACTCGATAAGTCTCTTGAACATAAAAATAAATAAATAAATATTTATTTTTAATAATATATTAAATAAAATTTTAATAATTTATTTTATTTTTTTATTTATGTTTGGTATTTGTGTAAATTTATATATTTGATTGATAAAATTTATTATTAATATAAGTAGTATTATATATTTTACTCATAATTTTATATTTTTTTTATCTTAATAAGTTAATTAATTTAAATTTAATATTTTTCAAGCTCGAGTTCGGCTCGTTTATATAATTGAGAATGCTCGAGTCGAGCTCAAGTTCAACAAATATTTGATGAGTCGAACTCGAGCTTGGTTTTTGAAGCTCAACTAGAGCTCGGCTCGAGAGCTCGATTAATTCTTAATAAACGAGTTTAAATATTTAAAAGTTCGGCTCAACCCAGCTTAGCTTGTTTGTAGTTCTATTCTCAGTTGATCTCCAAAAAAAAAAAAAAAAAGAAAAAAAAAAAAAATCTTAAGGTGCCGTTTGGTAACACTTACGCTTTCAGTTTATATTTATAAAAATTTAAAAAACTCAAATAAAAACTTGTTTGGTAAAATTTTTGATTTATAAATCAGTGGTCTCAGTTTATAAATTTGGCCAAAAAATAAAAACACAAAATCTGTTTCCATTTTGAGTTTTCAGTTTTTTTTTTTTTTTTCACCCAACATTAGCCACCACCCGCCACCATTTTCCACCACCGTCTTCCGCCACCACCACCCACCACCCATTCTCTACCACCACCTGCCACCACCACTCACTACCCACCTGCTACCACCAGCTACCACCCGCCACCACCACCCACCACCCATCACCCACTCGCCACCACCTCTCACCACCACCACCTACCTATCATCCACCACCCACCACCTGCCACTACCATTCACCACCCGTCACCACCACTCGCCACCACCACCCGCCACTTACTTGCCACCACCACTCACCAGCCACCTGCCACCACCATTCACCACCTGCCACCACCAGCCACCTGCCACCCACCCACCCGCCACCCACCCACCCGCCACCACCACCACCACCATCACCCACCACCCACTCGCCACCACCACCCACTCGCCACCACCACCCACTCACTACCACTTACCACCTGCCACCGTCACCCACCCACCCACCACCACCACCACCACCACCACCCGCCACCCGCACCCGCCACCCACCTCCCGCCACCCGCCACCCGCCACCCACCACCACCACCACCTACTCGCTATCACCTACCACCCGCCACCGTCACCCATCTACCTACCACCACCACCACCACCACCACCACCCGCCATCCGCCACCCACTTGCTACTACCACCCACCACTCGCCGCCACCACCACCACCACCATCCACTCGCTACCACCCATCACCCGCCACCATCACCCACCCACCATCACCCACCCATCCGCCACCACCCACTATCACCTGCCATCCGCCACCCACCCGCCACCACCACCAGCACCACCACCCATCCGCCACCGTCACCCACCTACCCACCACCACCACCCGTCATCCACCACCCACCTGCCACCACCACCCGCTACCACCACCTCCCACTCACTATCACCCACCACCCACCACCGTCATCCACTAACCCATCACCACCACCAGCTACCCGCTACCACCCACCGCTACCAGCTACCCGCCACCCACTGTCACCACTTTCCACCATCGTCTTCCGCCGCCACTTGCCACCACTTGCCATTTCTCACTCTTTTTTATATTTTTAAATTTTTTTAAACATTTTGTCAATTATCAAATGTGTTTGTAGTTTATGTTTTTCTAAAAATAAATAAAAATTAATTTATAAAATTTTTATAAATATAAACTGAAAACGTAAACGTTAACAAACACACCTACAAATTAAAATTAAAGCGTGATTTGGTGTGTGGAATCTTAGGACGCCATAGAGCATAGGTATTGACAATGTGTGTGTGTCTCAGCTACGAGGAACACTAATGTCGGAGCGAAGAAACGTCTTTATTTATTAAAAGAAAATTAAAAAATTTAAGAAACCTCAAATCAAATAATAAATACTTTTCATATAGTGTGCCTGTTTGGTGTAACTTAAAAATTACTTATTTCAACTTTCAGCTTAATTTAAGTTATTTTGATGTATTTAATTTAACTTAACAATGCAGCTTATAGCTTTTTGTAAGTTAGAAATCAATTTATTCTTTGAGTGGGACAAGAGATGCTTAATTTATAAGTCAAAAATCAACTTATATTCATAATTATAAGTTATAAGCTGTTAAAATATAAGTTATAAGCACTTTCCTATAGTTCTACCAAACAACACCAGTATCATATATAGAGAATGATTAGAGAGAGGACACATGTGAGGTTTGATGATATGATAATGTTGTTGCTTTGGACGAGACTTCAAATTTGTTCCTGTTTCTGAGCTATCCCCGATTTTACTTTCATGTGTATTTTTATAGAAACTAAGCTCAATGAATGAAGGGTAAATCACACTTACATTTCTTGAGGTTTGAATTTAATATATATCACTTTTTAATATTTAAAAAATTACATTAACTCTCTTGTCATTATAATTATTTAAACAGAATGAAAACATTGAACTCATGCACTCTCTTTCTTCTTATTTTACTTTATTTCCTCTGTTTTTTTTTTTCTTATTTTCTTTTGCTTTACTTTTTTTTTTATAAAAAATATAATTTATTCTATTTTTCTATTAAGAGTTGTTACCTTGAGAAGGGTTTTTTTTTTGAGTTTTTTGGGCTAAAATTCATAAAAAAAAATAAAATAGACTAAAATAGCCAATAAAATAAAATGTCACATCAAATCCATAATCATTTCACTTTTTTTCTCACAAACATCACATTCAACTATAAAAAAATCTACCTATCTTTTCAAACATAAAAAATTTAGCCTACTAAAATAGTCAAAAACTAAAATAGCAACTTCCCAAACACCCACTATATAAGTAAGGGGTTTGTGAAATGAGATTATTGACCACATAAGTGAGAATGTAATTTTAAAAACGTCAAACGATGAAATATAATTAAACCAAATCTCAAGAAATATCAGTATAATTTCCCATGAATGAAAATTTGATCTCATAGAACTAGCCTATAATTTTTGGGCCGACCCAATTGGACTTCTAGTCATGTTAGTATTTTGTGTAAAATAATAATTTAAATTTTGTCTAATTTTAATATTAAATCTAAGTAAAAAATTTGACTTAATATTTACTGGATTCATGAATAGACAAAATAAATATTTGATTTTTTTTTTTTAAAAAAATGCCGAGGTGGCACAAAAAAACTGACTCAATGTTTAATGGGTCAATGGGTAGACAAAACAAACCTTTGATTTACAAAACCAAAATATTGAGGTGGCCAAAATATGTTGCGAGATCCAAGTAAAAAATGTAGCCTAATATTTAATGGGTTGGTGGATAGACAAAACCAACCTTTGATTTATCAAAAACAAATAAATAAATAAAAAATCCAAATGACACAAATCTATGGTTTGGACAGATCGGAGAGAAATCCTTTCCCCTTTTGTTATTTATTTATTATTCTTGCGTATCATCATGATCTAGTTTCTTGTTATTCACTTAATTTTGAGTGATTATATTTTCATACACCATTTACTCTATGTGTACATACTTAATAAATAGATTTTATATTACAATTTTGTTGACTTTTTAACTTTCGAAGGTTATTATTATAATTTTGAGTGTGCCAGCAAAGATCAATCAGTCCTTACAGAATATTAATTGCCAACCAATTATCAGACAATTGTATTTTAATTTTTTCAGCCTTAATGAAAAGGACTTTTACTGATGGTTTTGTTTGGGAGAATTAAGCAAACAACGATTAATATGAAGAACAATTGTAACATTTCATTAAGTAAAATGGAAGACTTATGAAGATCCAAATCAGCCTCGCAGAGGTTTACGGTAATAAACTACTCGAAACTACTTCTATAAACGAAGTGTAGTGCAGGAATTTGAAGTACATAAATGTAAAGAACAAGAAATGTAAAAACTGGAAGGAAAATAAAGTAAATAAAACTGATTTTTTGGATCTGAGTCTGGGGCTTTTTTCTGGAGTCTTCTCTGCTATTTATATTTTTCAATGATAACCGTCGAAATGTGTTTCTAACCGTCGAATCATCCTTCAATGATCGCTGATCATGTTGCCTTACAGTTAGCTTTACTATGCCATATCTGCAGACTTCCCTCCTGATTTTGAATTTAAATATGAGTAACTATTGAAGCCACGTCATTTTGCATCTCTTTGCTGATCCAGTGCTATGCAGATCTACAATAACCAATACTGACTGCCACGTGTGTGATTACAATTGAAGATTTGAATTGTCTTCCCGTATTGCCCTCATCCTACCACGTGTTGAACTGTGATTGGCTTATACAAAATATGCAGCCAACATTACCCCCCGCACTGATATATCCAATACTTGGTGATATTAGTGGATCAAGGTATTTTACCCACGTCTTAGAATGTGTATGGGCTTTGCACTTTTCAGAAAGGTAACTGTCATTCATCAATGAAACATTTGCATTAAATTCTCTTATAACTCTCGAACATTCCCACTATCTCAGTATTCGAAAACACTGGTACATCTTTTGTGGCCAAGCAAGTCTTTTCTTACATTGATCAAGCATACGAAGAGTTATTTGATGATGTTGTTCGTCCTCAAAAGAACCTTCATGCATTGATTAGCCACCTTTATCCACCCCCATTTATACAAGTTATGGAAGCTTTCGCAAATCACCGACCTTCGAACCAAGAACCTACTGCTTACGATTCTTTGGAACACAAATTTGCAATAATGGATATCGGAAGCTCTTCTTCTACAACAAAGCCTTCCACGTGGGATGAAGCTGCTGCTTCTTCTTTTTCTACGACCTCTGGCTGGGGAACTTGGCCTACCCCTACTCAACCTTAGACGAGGGAACACATTCATCACCGATTCCCAGAATTCGATGACCCTCTTGAAATCCCTCATTTCAAACGTAGTTCTATAGTATATCCATATGTTCCTATTGATTGTATACGCAGTCTTGAGGACAATCTGCTTTCAGCATGGTATACTTTTACCTTACCATCTAGAATGGTTCGAAGTGTTCAACGTTCTGATGAAGTTTTAGGAATCAATCCTGCGCTTTTAGCCAAAAAAGTAAAACTTTATACCTCCGATTGGCTAGAATGTGTGGCTAGACTTGAATTCCTAGATTCGATTAGGGAACCTCCGACTGCTCCTCCTCTGCCTTCCAATCCCAATTGGATTGATGAATTGAGGCTCACTCTCTCCGATGGCCAATACTTCACCCCCTACCAGGCCCTAGTGTCTCCAACTCCTTATTAGCAATTTAGGGCTCAGACCTTGCTTGCTGCTTTTTCCCATTTATCCTTTAAAGTCCTTCGAGATGACATTTCCCACAAAAACTTTCTATGAGCTTGTGATATTATGTCTCGAAGTCATCTTCTCAACCCTGTGGCCCAAATAGAGCTTTATACATTTTTAGACCAACTTCTTCTCCTGCTTAACTGGCACTTCCAGGCTTCCGTTACTAGTGAAGTTTTGGATGAAGCCTTCTCTGCTCGAATTCAAGTTCAGTATGAGGCAGAGAACCTCCTTGATGAATATGAGGCCTTCAGGAGCCAGGATTCTATGCATGGGGAGGATGTTGCAATGAACAAAGTGCATGAAGAAGAGGAGATGGACGCCACAGATAAAGCCCTAAAACAGATAGAATTCGAAGTAAAGGCCTAACAAATCACTTCTCAATTAAGGGCTTACCAATTAGATAAACAAAACCTGGACAAGATAGAGGATAGAGTAGGAAAAAAAGTATTCATTTATTGAATTTTGTTGGACTAAATTCCATGATCTTGTAACTTTGTCCATTCCATATTTCTATGAAATTGAGAAAGTAATCAAATGAATCCCGATGTAAACAACACTTATCAATAAAACTAGGCTTTCCGAATTTCATTTGTGAGACTCTAATTTGCCACTCCAATTTTAAACTTAATTGTATGATTGATGTGAAATTTTCAAACTCAAGTCCTAACTCAAACTCTTCCAAAGTGTGAAATTTTCTTTTTAAGAAAACAATTAGCGCCCTTCATACCGATTCTAGGACTAACATAATTCTTCAGCTATTAGCTTCGAATTAACCAACTTTGTCATTTGAAACTTGATTTAAACACATCCAACGAAATACTGGAAGCCCAATTTGAACTTTTCCAACATATGGAGTATAATTGGCAACTTTTGCTGGTTTCTTTTCAGAATCAGAGCTTCGAATTCACCAATTTTGCCCTTCGAAACTTGATTTGATCATATTCAATTCCCCAACATATGGTCAATACAATCAAGTAATTTCAAATCAACTAATTTTGCTTTGAACAAACAGTCTATACCTGGGCGTTCCTACACCCTTAGGTGGAGAATGTGCTTCGAAGTTGACTTCCTGCTTTCGAAGCTATTTGTCACTTGACTTTGGCGCCAAAACTTGGCTTCGAAGCCAAAAATCTGATTTCGAAGCCAACATTAGTATTTGAGATACATTTTCCTCCCAAATTATCACCATTGAGGGGAACTTTTTTGTATCCGTAATTTTAACACTTCTTTATGAATTCAACCCACTTAAAACGATTGGGTATATTTTTCAGACACAAAGGTTTTTAAAACCCTTTTTATTTCATGCTCTGAGTCCACTTGTTTACCTAACACACAAACCCTTAATCTCTACTGACCTTCATTTTCTTGCTGCTCGTTACCAATGGAGTCTTCTTTCTTGAAAGTACCAACTGGAAAATGTATAAGCCCAACAATGGCTTTGAAAAGATGTATTGAGAAAGAAATTTCTAATTTTAAAGCTGGTAGATCGAGTGCCATAGAAGGACGCCTCTTTGTTTCTCATCATAGCGAAAAATAAGAATATGTCCTTGGTCCTATCTTTCGAGAGGTTCCCGCCCAACTTCTCGTTTTGTACCCTCGTTTGGAGGACCACTTTCTTCTTTATGAAGGGGGGCTTGACTGGAGAAATTGGAGGGTGAACCGACCTCATCGTTGCTGGCGAACATTAAGGGTTGAGTGGGAGGAATGGTATGACAGGGTCGTACCTGCAAGAGAATGTGACTTACAAGAGCTCTGTATTCTCGATGCCCTTCGTCTTTCTAGGTTTATCATTCCTGAAGACTCTTTTTTGATTCCTGCCGCTCTTTGTTTCTGGAATATGGCCTTTAACTTTTTTCAGTTTTGTTGTGGCATGATGGCTCCCACCGTTCTTGATATCTGCCATCTCTTAGGGCTTTCACCACTCGGTACTCCTTTTACACCTAGGTATCCAGACTTTTCGGTTAAATTTTCTTTTCCACCTTTGAATTCTTCCTTCAGTGACTTCGTAAAGGCTGAAAATAAAAAGGTGGGCCTTGTGAGTGATCGAGAACTCTTCTCCTTTATTTTATATTGGTTGTGTAAATTTCTCTTTTATACATCATCTCAACGAATCATGCTTGAGTTTGCCCCACTTGCAAAGGCCCTTGTTTTGAAGAAGCGAATAGCCTTGGCCCCTTATCTTTTAGGTCATGTCTATAGAGCCTACTCCCAATTTTGCGAGAAACCTCTTGATATTAACCAAGGAGGTCCCCTCTGGGTGCTTCAACTCTGGCTAGAGATGGCAATTCGAACCCGGCCCGACGGGGACCTGACCCCCCGACCCCGATTTAAGCGGTTTTTTTCCCGAAAAATATCCTCAACAAGACGGGGATGGTATTAAAAAATTAGTCCCCGATCAGTTTCGGGCCGGGGACGGGGATAAGTGTCCCGGCCCAGGCTCCGGCCTGTCCCCGGCCCCGGTTTATCCCCGAACTGAAATTACTATTTTAGCCCTTTGTATATATAGACATCAAACCTTATTGACACTCTCAGTTTCACGTCTCTCACTCTCTCACTGCGTCTCTCACTTCTCTCTCCCTCCCTCCCTCACTAACTTAGATCCCTCTCTCACTCTCACTAACTCAAATCCCTCCCTCATCCATCTCCCTCTCCCTCCCTCACTCACTCACGCAGATTTCTCCCTCTCCCTCTCCCTCCTTCACTTACGCAGATTTCTCCCTCTCCCTCACTCACTCACATAGATTTCTCCATCTTCTTCACTCACTCACTCACTCACTCACTTACGCAGACTCAGAACAGTTGCCACCGCCACCGATCTGAACAGATCTGAAGAAATGAAGAACCCTCTGTCCGTAAAGCACTCCGTTGCCACCGATCTAAACAGATCATGAACCATGAAGCCTCGGTTACCTCTTTCTCTCTCTCTTTCTCTCTCTCTATATATATATATATCTGTTGTTGAAGAACAAATTTTGTTTTTTAAGTTATATATATTTGTTATTGTTGTTGATGATTGTTGTGTGTTGAAGAACAGATCATGAATTTTACATAATTCTTTTACAGATTTTTTTTTTTTGTGTGTTGATGATTGTTGTGTGTTGAACCCTCCATTCTACAGAATATTTTTTTTTTTGGTTGTGTGTTGAACAGATCTGCCGGGGATATTTCGGAGTCGGGGAAACCTGATCCCCGTTAGGGGACGGGGGCGGGAGAGGTGAGGGGTTCCCCGTCTGGGATCGGGGACGGGGACAGGGATTTTTCTATCTTCGGGGATCGGGGACGGGGAGGGTCATCCCCGGCCCCGCCCCGGCCCGTTGCCATTCCTAACTCTGGCTCTTTGCTTACTTCACTAATTTGCATTCCAAGTGCTTGAAATTCTTAGTTCAAGACCCTAGCACTTATGGAGAAAAGTATGCTAGAATTGTCCTTTATCCTGCTTCTTTCGCCTACTATCTTACTTTTTTCCACCTGCTTCCTATTTTCCTAGCTGCCACCTTCTTTTCCCCGTTCGATGCCAATAAAGACCAACTTGGCTAAGGACATTCTTGGCTGATAAACAGTGTTCTATCCCATCACACAAAGATATGTGGGCTTCTATTTTGTTGCCAAGGGAACTTTTTATTGGTACTTTAAACCCTTGAGCTTATAAGTGCATATCTATTTTCTACTGCCCTTCCCAGTTTGCCAGGCAATTTTGGTTTACCCAAGGAATTTCCATTCCACTCTACAGCCTCTCGAATATCCATCTTACAGCCAGAGACCTGAGAGTACCCAAATCTAAACTAGAGGAGGCAACATTTAAACTGTTGAAAGATTTGAGTGAGTTTAAGTTTGTTTCCTTCTTTCCCTCTGGCTTAGTTTTAAAAAGATTTCAAAATTGGTGGACAGCCAATATGGAAGTGCATCTAGCAATACATCCTCATGATCTACTAATAGGGCTAGGTGTGCCTTCTAAGGCTAAACCAAAAGAAGCCGAGACCATCCCTTCTCTTTCTACAGCTACCAAGACTATTCCTGCAGTTTCACTCCCTCCTTCCAGAGTTACCAGAGCTGCTTCGAAAAAGGGTATGTATTTTTAGGTTTCCTTTCTTTCAGAATTTTCTGTTTGTGTTCTTCATATTCATACTACTTAGTGTAGGGTCTCCACAAGAAGAATCTCCCAAGAGAGCTGAAGCTCTGGCTATTCTCAAAGACAAACACCAGCAGAAAAAGAAAAGAAAATTAATACTCACTCCTAAGGAGTTTGAGTCTTAGATTGAAGAGAAAGCGGTAGAGAAGGAGCAGGAAGTACAGAGAAAAAAGAGAAAAAAGATAACTGTCTCTCCTTCTGACCTGGTCGAAGATCCTACTCATGAGGCAGCTGCCATAATAGTGGAGAAGGAACACTCTAAAGAAATAATTGTTTTCCAGAGAGCTGAAAAAAGGCGGCAACAACAACTATTAATGGATGAAGCTGCTGCTGCTGCTGATACAATCCAAAGGGAAGCTACGAGAAGACAACACACTGCTGAGCATTATTCCCTTCGTAGTTCTCCCATCATTGCCACCACTTCTGAAACCAGTAATTTCCTTTCATGTCTCCATTTTCTTTTCTCAAATTCTTGATATTTTGAATTAACATTATTTTGTATTTCTTCTTTTGCAGCAACAACTACTCTACCTTCTCCTTCAATAAGGACTCCTTCAGTTTCATCTGAAGTTGAAAGACCTCAAAATGTGGAGCCAATTCAAATAATACTCCCATTCCCTGGTCCTACATTTTTCATACCTTTCCTGAGGGAAAGTATTCCTGCATCCCTATCCTTTGGTTTAACTCCATACTTTCCTCATTTATCCTTCAATTCTATTCAATTTTCTCTCCCTTTAAGCCTTACTGTTCCTTTATCTTCTGAGGAAATTCCTGCTATTACTTCAGCTATTGCTTCATCTCTAGTGAAAGCTGATTCCTGTAGAGAAGACATTGGTAACTCACCAATTTCTTGTCCATTATCTCTACCTAGCTCCAGTCCCTTTTCTCTTGACCTATTGGTAGCCAAACTATGAAGACTGCTAGGGATACTTCACCTTCTTCTCCTATTCCTATGCAGCTATTTCTTCCTCCTACTAGAATTCTTTCTACACTTGTAGACACCCCATTTTTGACCGACCTTAAGATTCAGACATCATCGTTTGAGCGCTCGGTGATTGCGCATGTTGTGCTCGTTCTGAGGTCACGGAGTCTCGGCTAAGAGCCTTGCCTCCGGACTTCGGGACTCTTCTGTGTTTTGCCTCGATTTGCGAATCAGGTTCTGTTTTCTCTTCCCGAATGGAGGGAGAGGTCTCGTAGACCATCTCTCAGTGGCCGTAGGCTACGTTTCGTGGTCGTAGGCCACTGTTCCTGTTTGGAGATCAGTTTCCAGTTTTCGAAGCCGTCGGCCGTGCGCCTCGGTTCTGGACCGCTTAACTTTCTCCGTTTGTTCCGGTCTTTGGCACATACCTTGTTTCCTCTCTCTAGAGGGAGAGGTCTCGTAGACCATCTCTCAGTGGCCGTAGGCTACGTTTCGTGGTCGTAAGCCACTGTTCCCGTTTGGAGATCAGTTTTCGGTTTTCAGAGCCGTCGGCCGTGCGCCTCGGTTCGGGACCGCTTAACTTTCTCCGTTTGCTCCGGTCTTTGGCACACACCTTGTTTCCTCTCTCTAGAGGGACACTGTAGCCCGAGAGACCACCTTCGTAGTCGTACGCCACTTTCGATGCTTAATAGTCAGTTTTCGGGGCACCCGGCTGCGCGTTTTGGCCCCCGAACCCTCGTTTTGCATCGGTGTGGGTTCATTTTTGGCATGGACCCTAGTTTAATTGTTAGGAAGGTGGTACCAAGGGTAGGAGACCACCTTTTCTTCTTGGAGACCACCTTTCCCCGGTCGGCCGATTTTTCTTGACAGGTAAGTGGTCTCCCTTACTTTTGAGCCACATTTTCTGGTCTCCCATACCACCACTGAGTTGCTTTCACCTGGGAGACCACCAATCAGGGCTGCCGACTAGCTTTTGATGATTGACCCTTTTGAACCTGGTCGGCCGACCAGGACAAGGGGTCGGCCGGCCACCTGAACTGGTCGGCTAGCTTTCTCCTTTTTTGTCTCACTGAGTGTTAGCCAGCTGTGCCAGCTGGAAGCCTTAGAATTGATCCTCCATACACGTGTTTGGAGGATCTTTAAGCTTGGTTTTAAGCTTCTTGAGGAAGCTTTAGCCCCTCTCCTCTATAAAGGAAGAGGTCCTCTTCCATTACAAAGGTTCAGACTTTGCTTCTAAGGCATACAATATACACCTCTCTATATCTCTCTCTTTTGTGCTCAAATACTCCATAGTTCTTGGCCCTTTGCACACCAACCCTTAGCTTAACCCTTCCACCATCCATCCAAGAACCTTGGAGCTAGTTTTCAGAGGTTGAAGGTTTGGTACTTTGGTCCAGAAGCTGCTGGAGGTCTTCTCTACAAGGGTAACACTCATTTCCCCCTTTTAAGCATTATTTTGCTTCACATCTTAGCTCCATTTGCAAGCATATTTGGGATTTGTCATAAACTGAAAAAAGTCTTGTTTTAAGCTTCTTAACATGTTTGTTTAAGACCTCTTTTCTGTTGGGGGTCATCTACCCCCTTTGCATGCTTCATTTCTCTTTATTTTGAGCCATGCATTAGGGCTTTTGTGTTGTGCTTTGTTGGCCCTTTTTACCACTGAAATCCAGCATATTTTTAGTGGTTATTATATGTTTTTGAGTATCAAAATCAAAGAGGGGTGATCCTCTCACCCCTTGTCTTGTTTACTAGCTTTCTTGGCCTTACAAAGGAGCCCCTACTTGCATGTTTTCAAGCCATGCTTCAGGCTATTATTTGTGAGTTTTATGACCTACATGACCTCTGTCCAGAGGTGGTTTTGCGATGTTAAGTGTCCATCTTGCATGTGTGGAGTAACCCTCTTCATGGCCTTTCAAAGGAGCCTTCACTTGCATGTTTCCTAGCCCCCTTTCAAGCCCTTTTTGATGAGTTTTAGGGCCCTTATAACCTCTGTCTAGAGGCGGTTTTTCCATTTTTGATGTTTATCTTGCATGTGTAGAGTAACCCCTTCCATAGCCTTTCAAAGGAGCACCTTATTCTAGCATGTGTTGACTGAGTTCCAGTGGATTTTGGGTCATATTTTGGCTTGCCTTGTTTCTGTTTTTTGCTGGTTTGGTAGTCCTTCACATGCTTCATATAGTTGTAGTGTAAGTCATGGTTCACTAACTTGTTTTGCATGATGTTTTGGCCGTCTTTCCTAGCATATTTTGGCTTTGCCTTAAACTGATTTTGTACATGTTTTGGATTGCCTTAGCTCTGTTTTTGGGTCTCATGGTCGAATGATGCTTGTTTGGCATGCTTGTAGTTCAATATCCATGCTTAACTTTGAGTTTTGAGGTCCATCGCATGCATATACTGAGGTGTTTTCATGCTTTGGGGCTATTGCACATCATATTTCAGAGCCTATATGCATGCCATATTCCCATGATTTTCACTCTTTAAGTGCATTAGAGAGTCGGGCTTGTATGCCTCATTTACAGACCATTGCATAGGCTTCATTTGAATGCATTCCAAGCCATCGTTTTAGACCAATTTCCCACTATCTTGGACCTGCCTAGGGTTCATTTGGGGTTGGTTTTGCCATTTGTGCATTGCTTTGTGTACCTCTAGTGTAACGCACTTCACTAGTTTCGGTATTCGGGCCATCTAGCATGTATCGGGTGAAGTATTTGCATGATTCGGGACCATTGTGCATCATATTTCAAAGCTGGATTATGTGCCATTCTATGCCATATTTCATCCTTTTCCATGCTTTGTTAGAGTTGCATGTTGTGCCTTAGAATTAGTTCTTTGCATTCATGCATGTTTGCATGTATTTCGGTTGTCTCATTTTCATCATATGGCCACTGATTTGGGTGTGGCCGAGGCCCATTCACTTTGGTTTAAGTCCATCTTGCATTGTGTATGCCACATAGTCCATGTTGTCGCATGAGTTGATCATTGCATTGAGCATGCCTTGTTCATCTAATTGTGTTTGTTAGTCTTCACATGTGCATTGTGTATGCCATATAGCTCATGTGCATTGAGTATGCAATTTTAGATTCATAGCATTGCGTATGCTAATTGCATGCGTGCATATTATCCCTCGCATGCCAGCATGATTTGGTTGCATTGCATTTAGGGTTGCATATTAGCCGCATTGTGTATGCCATCTCATTGCATTGTGTTTGGAGTAGGGTTAGTCCAAACACGGGAAACGAGGGATGTTTCGTACTCAAAGTGATGAAACGTGCCTCAATTCCAGGTCGCCGACACTCCGGATTACCCATGATGGAGTTTGGGCCTTGTTGTGTTTATATGTGCATTCATTTCATATTGAGTCGTGCAATTCGACTCCTCGGCCATCATGTATCGAGATGCGTGATTGGTGGCACAAGGATCGAGGTCTACACTCCCTAGAGCTTGTGCAATGACAGAGAGAGTGGTCGTGCATACATATGTAAAAATACTTTGCCATGCCACTTTCTTGCTCTCTGTTGCAGCAAACCGGAAACCGACAGCAAAAACTGGTCAACAACCTTCTGGAGTTTTATACAGCATTCCGAGATTAATTGCAAACAGAGACGAATTGGGGCATCGTGAGGAATTTCCCGGCGAGGCAGCTCGAGCATGCATGCATCTTTCATCATTCGGAACAGAGCTGAGGCGGTCCATTTAGTTTGCATGCTAATTTATTTGCTTTCTTAGTTAATTTGTTGATTAATTAGGATTTTGTAATATTTAATTAGCTAGAGCAGTTAATTATTTATTCGGATTGTATTATTTATTCGGACCCTCCGAGCGAGGACACAATTGTAATAAGTGTGCGTGTGTGTGATGTATGTCTTCCAACCCCATGTCTTTCTCCCTTTTATTTACCAGCTTATGATGGTTAGATTAGGGCATGTTTCAATTAGCATACTTATGTTTGCATGTTTACATCATTTATCTGTATTGAATGCACCGGGCTCGGCGCATTATAGTAACTGCATTGTATTCTAATTTTAAGTTGAATACGTATTAGCTGTAGCATCTCATATGCCATTCTTAGGATAGCCGAGCCTATTTCTAGTTGCATTTTGCATGTGTTGCATTAGCCATCTTAACCTGAACTAGGATCATGCATTGATTACTAACTAGTTTCTGTTTTGGCTCGGAGTACTCGGTAAGTGTTTATGCTTTAGCATCCTTGCATGCGTGTGAGTGACTGCCATGATAACATGTTTACCATGAGGCTAACTGCTTATGTGATATATCTGCCTGAATACTTGTGGGCGAAGGTTGGATTATCTGAATTGGAATAATGTATTGACTGTGAGTTTTAAGCCCACTTGAGAGTGGCAAATCATCTTGTTTTCTATGCCCACCTGAGGGTGGCAAATTCGCATTTTAGCCTACTTGCGAGTAGCAAACCGTTTCAAAAGCAAACATGAGGTGTTTTGTTCCAATTCAGGTGATCCAATCTATACTTGTATGCTGTGTGCATCACGTAGTAAATCTAGGCCAATAATCGGAATAAGAGCACATAATGTTTTCAAAACTTGATATCATGGTTAGTAGAGGCCGATCTTTGATCGGGCGAGCGGGGGTGCTCACGAAGTGACCTTCTCCAATCGTACCCAAGTTCCCGAGCCGAGGCAACTTTGGTGATGATGGACACGTGGTCTTAGGCAAACGAGTCAGGGTTTCCTAAATTCCCCAAAATAAAATATTTAGGTGGCGACTCTGTATCTGGCAAAGCAGCCCATGTTTGGCACTTCTTTCAAAACAATCTGTTTTCAAAAAAGATTTGTCGGATTTGGACTCTTTGATAATTCATCGGTCTTGCATTGCATTCTGCGAGATTAGATATAGGACTGTGACATTTGACTCCTGAACTGTAGTGAGCCCATATGAACAAAACAGGATTCCCTCCCGGGACGTTCGAGGACGTCTACAGCACCCTCCATGTCAACAGATGAGGTGGACATCTTCGAGGCTAGGTTAGCTAGTCTTTTTGACATGCCTTCCACCACATCACCAGTTAATAATAAAATTGAGCCATTAGTCTTAGTTGATTCTCTCTTAGAAATTTTTGAGAGCTCTTCCTCCACTAGTAGAACTTCCTTGCCTATACTAGACTTGGATAGCTATTTAGAGTTGCTAACATCCTTCTCGAGGATCTCCTTCGAAGCCTTACAAGGCCTATAATCAAGAATGACTTCCTCTAGTGCTGCAAGGTTGTTGAGCAATCTAGCATGACTATTTCAAGTCATTTATCTCAGGCGGCAGCCACCATTGATTTTTACATCAATATCTGCCATGTTGCCAAAGCTGCAGAAGAGAAATTGTAAAGAGACCAGAGTTTTGTTTCCCAAATACATGCTAAAGTGTCAGAATTGAAAGAACAACATTCCTCTGTCTCCCAATTTCGAGCTCAACTGTTGGAGAAGAAAGCTTAGCTTGAGGAAGAGCTATCAGCAGTTAACCAGGCTTTAGATTGAACTGCCACTAAGCTGCAGATTACTAACCAAGAACTGGCTGATCGAAAGTAGAAGATGGCTACAGCCATTCAGTTGTTCCCATCTCTTAAGAATAGAGAGTCAATTGTAAAGGAACAGCTGAAACATTGTACTGATTTTTGGGTCAATCTATGGCTACATGTATTCAACTCATTATAAAATAAAATCCTTATTTTCTTATTTGAGTGTTTTTATGCTCTTTTATTTAGCACTTATTATATTCCTTGTGTTTCCCATATGGTTGGATAATGAGGCTTCAAATATCTGCCATTAATCTTCTTGGGGTGTACATGTCCATTCAAAATTTTCAAATGATATGCTCCCGAAGACAAGACTCTATGAACTTGATATGGTCTTTCCCAGTTAGGTGACCATTTGCCAAACTTGTGGCTTTTAATCCCTATTGGGAGTATTGTCTTCTATACCAAATCACCTTCATCAAAGCTAATATGCTTGACCATCTTATTATAGTTTTTGGCTACCTTCTTTTTTGGGAAAAGAATGCTGTTTAATGCTAGAATTGCAGCTTCATCCATACTTTCTAATTCCAAGAACATACTCTGATGGTACTGCTCCAGAATTAACTGATCTTGGCATCTCACCCCTTAAGGACTTAATATTAATTTTCACAGGTAGTACTGCATCATGTCCATATACTAAAGCATAAGAAGTGATTCCTATACTTGATCTTGGAGAAGTCCTATAAGCCCATAACACCTCCAACAGTAAGTTATGCCAATCCTTAGGATTGTCTTCCACAACTTTCTGTATTCATTTTTTCAAAGATTTATTGGATGACTCTGCTTGACCATTGGCTTGTGTATAATACGGGGTAGAATTAACAAGGCTAATTCCAAATTCTGCCACAAAAGACTTTATCATTTTCCCATCAAATATAGTCCCATTATCAACAGTTATGGTTTGTGGGATGCCAAATCTGTGGATCAGATCTTTAATGAATCCAATAACTTCAGTCTGATCTATAGCCTTATATGGCTTAGCTTTGACCTACTTAGTGAAATAATCAGTGGTTACTAAGGTGAAACAATGATGCTTCGAAGAGGGTGGATGTATTTTCCTTATCATATCTATAGCCCATCCCTCTAAATGGCCAAGGTTTCACAACCGCATGCAAATCAGTTATGGGTACATGCCTTATTGCGCCATATTTTTGGCATGCCTGGCAACCTCTAGCATATTCTATGCAATCCTTATGGATGGTTGGCCAATAGTAAGAATGTCTTCGAAGCAGCTATCTCATCTTCACACTAAGCTGATGAGCACCACAGATGCCTTCATAAACCTCAGCCATGCCTGTCAATGCTTCATTTGGACCTAAACATTCCAATAATAACCCATCTGCCCCCCTTTTATAGAGAGCATTACCATACATTATGTATTACATATATTGCAATTTGATTTTTCTGCTGGCTTTCGAAGATGGGCCAACTAGATACTGCATTATTGGATGCCTCCAATCTTGTTCTTGTAAGTCATTATGATTGACTTCTAAGACCATATTCCTTCTATTCAAAGGTGGCATTACCTTTTGATATGTTGTTTGGCTTATTTCCTTTTGAGTGTTATCCATTCTCTTGAAATTCGAAGCTTTTTGAGCCACATCATTAGCTTTATTATTCAAGAATCTTGGGACATAAGTTACATTTGCTATCTGAAATTAAGAAAGAAAATGTAATGCAACAACATAGTATGCAACATGCTTACACTTTGACATTTGAAAATTCCTTTTACCTGGTTAACCACCAACTGAGAATCTCCAAATATATCAACTGCATGAGCTTGTAATCCAATTAGTAGTTTTAGTCCCATTATTAAAGCTTCATATTCAGCTTGATTATTGGAACAATCAATTTCATCCACTCTGAAACCATTTGTGGTTTCTACCCCTTGTGGTGACTTAATCACTACACCAATTCCAGTTAGACTATTGGTCTTTGATCCATCGAACCAAATTTGCCATGGTTCAATACTAACCATACCAAGTTCCATTATCTCTTGGCTTTCTGTTTAACATGGATGATTTGCCAAGAAATTAGCCAAAACTTGTCATTTTACTGCCTTTTGGGGAACATATTCTAGATGAAATTCTGATAAATCTAATATCCATTTGTTAATTTTTCCTCTCAACATAGGTCTAGATAACATATATTAAACCAAATTTGTGGTTACAATTACCAAAACAGTTGTAGGCAAAAGATAGTATCTTAGTTTTATTGCAGCAAAATACAATGCAAGGCATGGTTTTTCTACAGCTGAATATTTACATTCACAAGAATTTAGAAACCTTCTAAGGTAATAAACAGCTTGCTCTTTGCCTTCTTCATTGTCTTGGGCTAAGAAAACTCCCAGTGAATCTTCTGCTACAGCTATATACAACTTCAAGGGCTTATCACTCTTTGGTGGCATCAGCATTGGAGGGTTGGCCAAGTAAGCTTTGATTCCTTTGAAAGCAATTTAATGCTCTGCTGTCCACACAAATTCCTCTTCATCCTTTAACCTTAATAAGAAAGAAAATACTTTAGTTTTCCCTGCAGTATTAGAAATAAACCTTCGAAGAAAATTAACCTGCCCAAGGAATTTTTGTACTTCTTTCTTACTTGATGGAGGTCTGGCCTCAATGATAGCTTTGGCTTTGTTCTGATCAATCTGTATTCCATTCTTGTGTACTGCATAGCCCAAGAAGTTTCCAGCTGATACGCCAAAAGCACATTTGAGAGGATTAAGTTTCAACTTAAACTTTCTCATTCTTTCAAAAGCTGTTTCCAAGTGAAACAAATGTTTCTTCATGGATTGGGACTTTGCTACAATGTCATCAATGTAACACTCTAAAAATCCTCCAATGAGATCATGAAAGATAGTGTTCATAGCCCTTTGATATGTAGCCCCAGCATTCTTCAGGCTAAATGGCATTTTAACCCATTCGAAGGTGCCAATGTTCCTAGGATATCTGAATGCTGTCTTATGGATATCCTCTTATGCAATGCAGATTTGGTTATAACCATAGTGCCTATCTATCATTGATAAAATTTGATGCCCTGCTGAATTGTCTACTAATAAATCTACTATGAGCATAGGATACTCATTTTTTGGAGTTGCTAAATTCAGGTTTCTGAAATCGATGCATACCCTCATTTTACCATTCTTCTTAACTACAGGCACAATATTGGATAGCCATTTAACATACCTGGATGTCCTAATAAAGCTTGCCTTGAGGAGCCTGAGAATTTCCTTCTTGACCTTCTGAATCACTTCAGGACTCATCCTTTTTGGTTTTTGCTTGTATGGCTTGAAATTAGGCCTCATAGGGAGCCTATGTTCTACTAATGACCTATCAAATCCTGGTAGTTCATTATAAGACCATGCAAAACAATCTTTATACCTCTTTAAAACCACCAACAACTGTTCCCTGCTAAGAGCATTTAACCATGCACTTATATAGGTGGACTGCTGTATAGAACCTTCACCTAAGTTCACTTCTTCCAAAAGGTCTCGCATCTGAGGACTCACTGATGCTTCTTTTTTGATTTCTTCTGTCTTCGAAGCAATCTCCTTGTTTTGTCTTGCTCCCAGTTTCTTTGATTCAACATCTTTGCCCTTCTTCTCATAGACAAAGTCTGTTCATAAGGCTTCTTCTTCCTGTATTTCCTGGATTTTTGTTTCAATGTCAATGCACAGTATTTATCTAAGGCCAAAACCCTGATCTGTTGCTGCTCTTGCTTACACCAAATTACCATGGCTTCTTTCTCTTGCTCTTGCACCCTCTGGACTATTGATCTGGACTATTGATTTTATGTCCAATACTGAGAACTTAACTAAAGCCAAAGATCTAGCCTCCTAGGTTCCATCTTTTTGCCTACAACCAGACATCATAGTCATCTTTGGCGACAAACTTTTCATCAGCACTTTCTTGGACTAAGTGCTTCAGGTGTGGTAATTCCTTATCAGCCGTCACTTCAGCTGATCCATCAGGTTTCCTCAGTACACTGAGTGGTGCCACTCATTCAGTATACAATTTGGCCTTTGCAAAATCTACACAAGCTATGAAGGGTTGAGGGTTTGCGTTGATCTCCTCTATCTCTCCATTGCACAAGGCCATCATGATCTTCTGATGTAGAGAGGAAGGCATACATTTGTTGGTATAAATCCAATCCCTACCAAGTAGAGCATTATACTTAGCATTACTGTTGATAACGAAGAATGCCGTCATGCAGTCCCTAGTTCCCACACTTAGGTTGATGGGAAAAATGCCCCGAGCCATCTATTTGTCTCCAGCGAAACCAGCAATGGTTGTGCTGGTTGTGATTAATCTGGGGTTCCTCTTTCCTAGTTTCTTCAAAGAAGATTTCGGAAGCAGGTTTACTGCTGCCTCATTATCCATCAATACCCGGTTTATCTGTATCCCATCGAAAAAGGCCTTGATATACAAAGGTTTGACATGCTGTGTCATGGATGTTGTGGGATACTCAAAAGGGTATAAGAGGTTAATACTCACTTCTTCCTTACTCTCATCTCCAGTTTCCATTGGTGTGGCCACTTCGGATTCGTCTTGCACCATACTTACTTGTGAGTCTTCACTAGAAACTGGAATTGGGTCAATCTCCTGACCTTGGTTTTCATCTTCAGCTTGAAACTCCTGTGGTAGTATATGCACCATATTTACTGACACTGGAGGAAATGAGCCAAATTGGACGACTGGCTGTACCTACTTATTTTCCTGGCCAACTGGCTCAATTACTTAAGAAGCATCTTCCATGCCACATTCTGGCACTTCAGTACTAGTAACTTTCTTCAAATGGTCTGTTTCTGCTGATTTTTTGACCAAAAATGTATGTTCAGCCATGAAGGCTTTGAACATTTCCTCCTCAACCATCTTCTTCCTTTGGCCTAGGCCAATCTCTCCCTCTGTCTCACTATCACTTTCCATTAAAGCCCTTGCCAATCCTGCTAAACTGGATCTTTTTTTGGCTTTTAGTTCGGAGTGAACTTTGGCCAACTGCTCTCTGCTGCAACTCATTTTGTCTTAAGGAGTCGAGTTTGGACAATGATCTGACTTTGGACTTTTCTTTCCCTTTGTCTGGCCCTTTGACTGGACCAATGAAAAGCTTTCTCCACTTTCTTTCAGATCCTTCTGGTACTGAGTGTACCGTCGCTAGATCTTCCTCATTTGGGATCTAGAAATCACTGGGACCATATTTGGTTCCTTTGTTTTTGGATGCTTTAGTAACACCCAATTATTTAGAGCTACCAAAGGAGGTTTAATCATCCTACCCTAGTCTCTAACAACATTTCTTTGGGCAGACATTTCTCTAGGGTTGTTCTATATGACAAACCAATCTGGAACTCCAGGTACCCATGAACCCACTAGCCCAGTTGTCGAACTGTCTCTTTCTTCCTTCGAAGCCAATTTCGAAGCTGGCTGTGAAGGCCACTGCTTGGCTCTGACCCCCTATTTTGGGCCTAGTTCAGGCTTTCTATGAAGGTGGCCACTTTTTTTTTTTGTGTGAGGCTGGTCTAGGGGGCCAACCTCTGGCTTTGATCCCATGACTTGGGCCCACTTCAAGTCTCCTCTTAGGATGATTGCCCTCCATTCTGTAATAGTTGGGTGGTCTAAATTCATGTAAAGGTCTCTTGCCCTTGGAGTGCACTCTAGTGGCTGTTGGCTCAGCCATGAATGGTTGCTGTCTAGTGCCAATTGGATATGGCCTCTTGTTATAGGTACTGGTTGGTTTAGAACGCCTCTGCACATCCTTGTAATATTGTTTCCCATCAATCGAAAGCCCTTTCAACCACTTGTAGCTCAACCTGCACCTGTGACATATTCTTTGCATGACAGCTGCCTCTAAAGAATCATCGTCCAATGCCTCTTCATCAGAATCTTCCCTTTGGCTTGCAAAGTCTTGTCTAACTGCTGGTAAACTTCTAGTATCTTTCTTGATAATAGTCTGGCTGGCAACATGCATTTGCACATTGACCTTTTCCAATTCTTTTAAGGATAAGTTTTGGAAGTCTGGCACAATAACATTGGCTGCCACTTCTCCAATTTTTGGGAATGGATTAGTGTCAATCCCTATAGCCTTTTCTGCCTTAGCTGAGAATTTTAAACTCTCCTTTCGAATTTGCTCTTGGATCCTGTCTCAAAAAATAATACAGTTTTTAGTTGAGTGAGACCAAGAATTATGCAATTTACAATACACTTTTCCTTTAAGTTCCTCCAGAGACGAAATTTTGACTCGTTTTGGTAACTTCAAGAAGTTTGCCACAAGCAAATGATCAAAAATATCATCTGCCTTTGTTAAATCGAAAGAGTATTTCCTATGAAGGTCTTTCTTTTTAAACTGCTGGTCTATTGTTGTGTCATTATGAATTAATGCTTCACAGATCACAGGTTCTTTCCCTATAATCTCTATGGCATCAATCTCATAATTAGGATCTCTATAATACGTCTTGTATAATGCATTACTTTGATCTTGTTCTTCTTCTAGTAATGCTTCATACCTAGACGCTTTATAGGTCAGTTCCACTAAGTCTCTAAACTCAATTGAGTCAAACTTCTTTCGATGCCTAAACTCTAAACTATTTTGAGCCAATCTCACGAACTCAGGCTCTGTAGGATGATCCTACATTTGTTCCGTGCTCTTTTGAATAAGACAATAAATTGAGTAGCCTTCTCATCAAGCCTTTGACTCAACCTTGTCAAGTCTGCCATGGAAACTTCTGGCTCTGTTTGGAAGAATTGGGCATGAAATGCCTCCTCCATTTGTTGCCAAGTTTGGAAAGAGCCAGGTGTAAGGTTAATATACCATACAAAAGCTGCCCCAGTTAGAGAGTTTGGGAACAATCTTAACTTTATGTAATCATTATTGATAAATTACCACATTGAGCAGCGAACCTAGCAATATGCTCTACCGTTGACTGGTTTCCATTCCCATAAAAAAGAGCAAAGTCTGGTATCCTGAACCCTCTTGGGTATTCATGTACCTAATCTACCCATTCTGGATATGGTTTCCTATACACAGGAGTTTGAACCTCCCGAACCATCGGTCCACACATCTCTCTAACAATATCAGCAATTTGGTTTTTAGGAACCATATTTTGTACTTGTTGAACCACTACTGGAGGAACAAACACAGGATTCGGTGGACAACCTTGTGCCTGAGGTCCTCTTGGTCCATAGGGTGGTATATTTGGGACTGGTTGTCCCTGTGGTGCTGGCTGCTGTTGAGGGTATGGGTAACCCCTCTGAGCCTACCCTATGAAAGGACCTGCGAAAGGTGTTGGAACAGGTGTTGTGTCCCTTCCAGTTGTAGGAAACCCTTCCAACCCCCCGGGTACAAATTTGAACAAAGGATTAGTGAACCCCCTCGAGCCAGGTATGGCTTCGAACATGGGATTTGGAAACATCCTTATGCCATTTTTTTGTGTTGGGCCAGATCCACCAATTTGCATGGCTTCACTGCTAAGTAATGAGGCATTTTGATTTGTTATAAACCTTGAAAGAGGCTCATACCAAGACTGAGGTGATGATCTTTCGCAGTTTTGATTACTAGTTTGACCATTAGAATGTCCATTATTTTGCATAGGCTGTTTATCTTTAGCCAATCTTTACTGTGGGACATTTGAAATTTCCTCCATTTGCCTTGGGTTAGTTGGTTGATAAGTATTCATTCGATCCATAAAGGATGTTGCCCATCTTTCCATTGTGTTCATTAGCTGTTGTCCCATGGTATCTACTAGGCATCCCCATGGATTCATTGGCTGAGTAGATGGAACAGTGGATGGTCCAATTCCTTGGCCTCGTTTAATACTTTGAGCATGTGGTACTTGCTCCAAAGTGCTGGTCTGTTCGACCATAGGTTCTGATAAAACAGGTACTTCCACAGGATGTGTTATCACATATCTTCTGGATTAGGTATTTCCACCTCTCCTTCCACGCCTTCTTCCAAGCGTTCATTTTCTCATTGTCTCCTACGTCTAGCCATTTCAATTAGTCCCACTGGGCGTGCCAAAAATATATGTTGACTTTTTGACTTTCGAAGGTTATTATTGTAATTTTGAGTGTGTCAGTAAGGATCAATCAGTCCTTACAGAATATTAATTGACAACCAATTATCAGACTATTGTGTTTTAGTTCTTTCAGCCTCAATGAAGAGGACTTTTACTAGTGGCTTTGTTTAGGAAAATTAAGCAAACAACGATTAATATAGAGAACAATTGTAACATTTCATTAAGTAAAATGAAAGACTTACAAAGATCCAAATCAACTTCGCAGAGGTTTACAACAACAAATTACTTGAAACTACTCTTATGAACGAAGTGCAATGCAGGAATTTGAAGTACAGAAATGTAAAAACTGGAAGGAAAATAAAGTAGATAAAACTGGTTTTTTGGATCTAAATCTGGGGCTTCTTTCTGGGGCCTTCTCTTCTATTTATATTTCTTAATGACAACTGTCGAAATGCATTTCTAGCTGTCGAATCATCCCTCCATGATCACTGATCATGTTGCCTTACAGTTAGCTCCACTATGCCATATCTGCAGTTAGGCTTCCCTCATGATTTTAAATTTAAATATGAGTAATCGTTGAAGCCATGCCATTTTGCATCTCTTTGCTGATCCAGTGCTATGCTAATCTACAATAACCAATACTAACTGCCATGTGTGCGATTACGATTGAAGATTTGAATTGTCTTCCCGTATTGCCCTCATCCTGCCACGTGTCGAATTGTGATTGGCTTATACAAAATATGTAGCCAACAAATTTTACCACTAAATAAAATTACTAATATAGACATGAATACACACTTTTAACTTCAAATTTAAATTTTCTTAGTACACATCTTTGCAATTAAAAAACTCTCACTACACATGCATTAGAAGTGTAAAATTAAACACACTAAACCCTAGCGTTATTCTCTATTATTTTTCACTTAACCTTTCAAAATCCACATCTTTTAAAAGTCTTCGATTGCGTTTGGTAGAGTTTTGTAAATATGATTTGAGAGTATGAGTTGTATTTTGAGTTTGTGAGTTGTGGAATTATGATTTGAGTGTAGAAAATTTGTTTGGTTATGGTTTTTGAATAGAGTAGTGAATTGAGTATGGAATTGAGTTTTGAAAGTTTGATTTGACATGTGAAGTAAGAAAATTTGTTTGGTTATGAGTTTTGAAAAGAATTTTCAAAACTTAATTCAAATTGTTATAACTTATAACAAAACACACTACTTTCACACTATTGAAAATTCTGATTAACACTCATAACCAAACTTTTTTTAAAATTCAATTAAAAAAATTTATTATTAACAGAAAATAACATTAATCATTTTTTTAATTGAAAATACTACAAAGGAAATAATTTTTTTTTTCAAAATAAATATTCAAAAAATTTAAATCATAAATATTTAAATAATTTAAATAATCTAAAAAATTTAATAAGTAAAAAATTAAAATAAATATTCAAAAAATTTAAATCGTAAAAATTTAAATAATTTAAATATTCAAAAAAATTAAATAATTTAAAATGTTAATATTTTAAATTTAAGAGCATCTCTACACTCAAATCGAAACCAAACACGTAAAACAAAACTTAATTAAGAAATTATTTTTAAAACTCATAACCAAACACATAACTCGAAACTCCTTACTACTTTCACAACTCTACACTCAAATCATAACCAAATAAATAACAAAAAATTTAAATATTTAAAAATATTTTTATAAAACAGAGTTTGAATTTATTTTTATAAAATATTTTAAAATTAAAAAAATTAAAATCGTAATATTTTGAAATTAAAATATTTAAAAATATTCAAAAATTTAAAAATTAAAAAAATCGTAACAAAATTAAAATATTTTTTAAATATTTAAATATTTAAAATATTTAAAAAATTAAAATATTGATTTGAATTGAGTTTTGAATTATGTGTTTGGTTATGAGTTTTGAAAAGTAATGATTATGTTTTGAATTGAGTGGGTGTTTGGGAAGTGGGTTTTTGTGTAGGTTTTTTTAGTTGTAGAATATTATTAGATAAAAAAATTTTGGTGTTTGGGAAGATAGTTGAGTTTTTTTTGTAATTGGATGTGATGTTTGTGAGAGAAAAAGTGAAATGATTATGGGGTTGGATGTGATATTTGGTGTGGATGTGTTTTTTTGGTTTTGCAAAAAGTTTGTCTTTTAGTGGAAAAAATCAAAAAAAAAAATCTCAAACCCAAGTTCTCAAAGTTTTGAGAAATAGGTATAGAATTATGATTTGAAAGCTCAAAACAAACAATACACTCAAATCAATGGGTGAAACTATAATTTGAGAGGCTTACTACATGGAGCCTTCATCTTCCAAGTCCATTGTCACCCAAACCTCTCATTAGTTTAGTATTTGAATCATTTGTGTCATTGCCATGGAGGACTTGAAAGATAAAAATTCTAATTTTAATATAGAAATCATTCTTCACGATAAAATTGACAATAAAAACAGGAGTTTGTATTTATTTATTTTGTTTTGTCAACATTGTAGAATTTCTTTGGTGAAGTAATACAAAGAGGTGTTGTGCCCCACAAACGAAAATTGAATACAATTAATACTCCTTTCCAGTAATAATATATCTTTAACATGAATCTCAACAATAATAATATATCTTTAACATGAATCTCAACAATGGAGCTTCATTCTCTAAGGTTTATGATTTTACGGAATGACGCAACAGTGGAGGTTTGATAGGGTCTATCATATGAAGCGATATCTCTATAATTGAGTGAGTGTGTAAAGTGGATGTGTGCATTTTGATTTTTTCATTATGAAATGATATATTTGGAATAAAAGTGTGTGCTTATATGTGGAGTGAGCAAATTATAATTATTTTAGTGTGTAAATTGAGAGGGATGTGCACTAAGAGTAAATGGTGTGCGGAAATAGAATTTTCCCTTAATTTTGTCTTCATTGATTCATATGATGAAATTCCAGTTTCAGCTAATTGGTATTAGTTTTTTGGCTCACCATGGAAAACACAAGCACAATGACTGGTGTTTTTTTTTTCTTCTTGAGGCATCTAGTTGCTTAGGTATGTGAACTATAGTAAGGTTTGTATTGAAATGGTGCTAGTCATAGTAATAATAAGATCAATTGCCTTTCACGACATAACAATAATAGAAGTTTTTACAACTCACATAATTTTTATGCATTGTAGCTGGTAAAACATGTCTCATTTTTTATTTTTATTTTTATTTTCAAGTTGAGAGCAAGAAGTCAAGGATCAAAGCAATCAATCATAATTTGATCTATAGTAGCCTTCAGAAGAAATTAATACAAAGTCCATGTCTGCCACTTGAATTCCTAAAGTTCAGGGACCCAAAGGTCATCAAGTGGGTGATTAAAAGAAAAAAAAGAAAAGAAAAGCAAACACGATTATGTGGGTAATGAAAACGAACCTAACCCAATCAGACTTCAAAGGCACATAATTAGATTGGAATGGCTTAGGATATCTTTGCAGAAAAATGGCACTTTCTTCATTCATATAAATTACTACTATTACTTTGCTTACTGTCTTTCACTGTTTGTTTCTTATTATTAAGAAAAAAAACCAATTTTTTTTTGTTTTTTTTTTCAATAAGATTACAGACACAACGTGCTGCGACTCCAATCCTGTTATGAGTGGACAGTAAAAAAAGTGTATCCATAGCAAGACTCTATCTTTAGGTCAAAATTATATATTTAATTAATTGATTAGCATAATTTGTCTATAGTGTTAATTTGTTATAGAGAGTTTTGGTTGTATCAATTTTATTTTTTAATTTTTAATTTTTAATTTAGTCTAATTAATAACATATATTAAGCAACTGAACAAAAATTAAGAATAAAATAGTCATTAAAAAAGGAATGGATGACTTCATTGGGACGATAGTCATCATATTCATACGACGACGACCACCATTCGTGCGTGCAGTGGCTGATTCACAAGTGGTTCTTTAGGAATGTTTTGAATCATCCCCCACACACACACACACACACACAGAGTACTCAATCCTTGATTTGCATCACCTTTGAAAGGTTGTTGGGCTTTTTGCTGATAGAATCTGTACGGGAAAGAAATAAACCTTCTCGTATAATCTTATTGACCAAGTCTGCGCTCCTCCGTACAACGTCGCCTTATCACCTGAAAACACAAACGTGAGCTAGCCGGCGGGTGTGTGCCGGAAACCTCTCCGATGCCTAAGTCAGCAAACTTGACAAATAGACAAAGCTCTGTGAATTCAGAAAGCAAAGTTGTGTATTACCTCTCCCAAGGTAATATTTGTGAGCTTTTATACGTTTCGCGTGGCATAATCCTAGTAGGACTTCTATTCCTCCACACAGAGCCCTCCTAGGATTTAACCTCCTGAAGGATAATCCTTATCCTCCAACACCCCCCTCACTGCTTAAACCAAGTGAGATGGTTATTACCACGGCCGAACTCCATCATGACCGAAGCAATCTTGGCTATGCTGAGCCGCAGAGTAGGCCGGACTATACTTAGTTCGGTTCTTCCCTTTACTCCTTACTTCGGCTTCTCGTGTACAACTCATGGTACAGTTAGACCGAACTAACATGTCAAGACCGGTTCAACTCTAGGACCGGTCTAGCTCCAAAGCATCTCTAGGCCAGTAACTTCAATCTTCTTTCGGACCGGACTAACTCCAAAACATTCACAAGACCGGAGTAACTTATACGGCCATTCTACTCGGCCCTTCGTACTGCGGCCCATAACAGCCCATTTACCTAGCTTGGCCCAATTTTGATATAAATTACCCTCTCAATTGCCCCTTAATTCCATCTGCGTAGCTTGATAGCGATTACCTGTCTATAAACCGGGCTAAAGTTTTAGCCTTTCCAGCCGAGCTAATACTCTAAGCCTATAGAGCCGAGCTAGCACTAAGCCGAACTATCCTTATCCGGCCAGAACATCGCTTCAATCACAGAAACTGAATCGCTTCCTTTTCCAGTGACACGTGGCAGGCTCCGATTGGTTGGGGGCAGCTGTCACGCCGCCCTCGTACTCTGAAAAATTTGAACAGTTCCCGCCCTTCCTCTCTCTTTGCACACAACAAATCCTCTGTCCTTGAATCATTCATCTACACTATTCATCTTCTTCTCTTTCTGTGCCTCTACTTCTTCAGCTACCAAGCTCGTGCTCTTCATTGCTGCTACTGTTTCCATCTCCAGTTTCCTCGTCTTACCTTGGTAAGTTACTTAGATCTCTTTTGTGTTTGTATTTGCTTCATTCACTGTAATTTGTTTTGTGTGTTTTTTGCAAAATACAAAACACATTTCTGTTTCTACTTTTCATGGGTCTTGTATTTTCTGGAAAAAATCTTCATAAGAAAACTATGAATATCATGAAGCAACCTGTAGAACGTAGTTTTGATCCAGAAACTTGTCCCAACCGAACTAGGACACTGTTTGCGCTATATATGTAGATCAATTCAGACAATAACCGAACTAGAACTCATAGAAATAACAGTAGTTTCAGTAAGTTACCAACTCCTGATTCACTTTAGCCGAGATAAGCTCACCTAACGACGTTTGAACTCAGTAAACTAGGAATTTCGGCCTTCAACCGAGCTAAGCCTTTGGGGCTAAGCCAGCTTTCTTAGTTTCTAAACCAAACTCAGAAAGCTGCCCCTAGAGGCTCAACCGAAGTAACAAAACCCATAGTTCAAACCGAGATAACCAACCTCATACAAAAACCGATCTCGCGAACCCTATGCTCAATCCGAGCTACCAAGCATTTTGCTGAACCGAGATACAACATTCCCCATAGGCCGAAGTAGGACTTTTATCTTTGCTTTGATTTTGTAGCACGGTCTGCGATCTGTGCTTAACACCTTTGTTTTCCACTTTGCAGACTTAGGTTGCCCAGGCACTCTTCTGCGCGCTCAACCGAGCTACTGAGCACATTCTTCCGACTGAACTAATTTATTAATAACTTATACAATAAATGGGGAAGTATAGGTATCTAGTAGACACTCCGGGCGGCCTAGCCGAATTCAGAAAAGACTACAATATACCTGATGACGTTCACCTGATTTTAGCCGAAAAGGATGTTATTCCTTGGGGTAATGAAGGCTTTGTCCCCTTCACCCTCTTATCCATAATCGAAACCGGACTACGATTTCCAGTCTAACCTTTAATTTGCGAGTTTCTTAGGCAAACTAGGCTATGCCCAATCCAACTATCCACCAATTCATACCGCATAATAATGGGAATAGCCGAACTAAACCGGCAAGCCGGTCTCAACCTTGGTCTGGCCGAAATCTTTCACTAATACTCCATTGGTTCGAAGGAAGACGGCTGGGTATACTATCTCAGAATACGCCGCCGTCATGAGAAGATAATAAATAACACACCGGATAAGGACTTGAATGACGACGATTTTTTCTGGGTGTTTGGGAATTTTGAGGACCATCAAGCCCAGATTCCTGGCCGACGTATAAACTGGAAAAAAGGGGAACCTGGTAAATTTACTTCGGTTTTCTTACTTGCTATTTTATATTTCGGTTTGTCAATTTTTTAGCCGAACTAACAGTTGTTTTGTTTCTTCGCAGATTCTGCCCACCTCCATTCTTTATACAGCTATCCCAACCTAGCGACTTTGCGCGCCACACTACGGTATCCAGAACGTAGTTGGGCCAAGCTGCTCAAATTCATGCCGACCTATAGATACAGCGGTCGCCGAAAAGCGAGAGTGACCGATTTTATGCTAGAGGAGGCCCCTGAACCGAACCCAACCTTGCCAGAAATCAGACTAATCCCCCTAACCGCTGAAGTACCACCATCAAGTCAAACCCAAGAAACGGTGGTGGCCCTTCCTACTCAACAACCGTCCTCATCCCGCTGAACCAAGCGTGCCCAGACTACTAAAACTGAACAACGTTTGGTTGATAAAGAAGAAACTGCTCTTCCACTGAGCCCGCCACCGAGCCCCCAACCCGAGCTTTCTTGCCGAACTACCACTAGCTGGGTACCAAAACTTACCTTCAACAACCGAGATATCCAAGACTCTGACTCGGTTGTTGCTGATAAGGATCACCAGTTGGCCTTCAACCTGGCCAAGAGTGTGTGCCTCCCCAAAGATATGGAGCACCACCAAAAGCAACTAAACACCGAACTGAAGGCCATCCGGTCTTCAACAAAATCCATGATCCTGGTAAGTAGCTCTGTCCGTTTTTCCGTCTAATTTTTCCAACTTTCACTTCAGCTCAAGGGAAGTCTATGTTTTGTCAGGCTATTCAGAAAAACAACATCACTCACAGGAAAGTGTTAGAGCTCAGGAAAACAACAAGGCAAACCGTGGCAGAAGCTGAAGTGAAGACGGTCAAGCTAGAGGAGGCCAGAAAGCAAATGGCCGAGCTATGATCTGAGAACGGCCGACTGGCCAGGCTGGTTAGTTCGGCCGAAGTAGAAAAGCAGAAGGCCGCCATTGAGCTAAAGGATAAGTATCTGCGCGAGCTGGCGAAGCTTGAAAAGAAGAAAGATACCAAGATAACCCAGCTGAAGGAGAGCGCAAAAGGAGCCAAAAAGCAAGGCTTCAAGAAGGCAGAGAATGCTTATACCCAGCAGTGCGAAGCCGCCAAGGAACTCTTCTTTAAGTGCGGCTGGAGGGCAGCTGTTGAGAAGCTCGGTCACGATCCACAGACCGAGGTCTTCAACCCTCCAGCCTACTTCATACCGAACTCCCTAGTGGAGTATGCTAATGCCATTCAGCAGCAATTTCTTGAAGGCTCAGACTCTGACGAAGACTCTGCCTCTGAGGATACTCCGGTTGTCAATGCAGACCAGTCAGTTTGGCTGGAGCCCACGGTGGAAGACCTGACTATTGAACTACCAGGTGAAACCGTGGTTCCGACCGAAACCACCCTTGTGACCGAGAGCGAGCTCCCGCCTGAAACCGGTCTTCGTGTTGATGCCGATGCTGCGTTTGATGCCGAAATTGATGATCTTTTCAACTGATTGTCTTTTTGTTTTTCTTTTGTTTTCAAACTTGTAACCGTGCTGTGGCCTCTCCGTTGTAGTTTTTTTTGTTTAATGAAAAATTTGCTTGAACTCTTACTTCGGTTGATCTGTACGTTGCACTTGTTATGATTTTTCCATGATCTTTTTACTTTCAACTGTTATCTCGGTTAGCTGGTCAATCTAACTACGCTTACTAGCCAATCACTCCTTGGCCGACATAATTACTTCGACTGAGGAGTAAAAAGAGTTAAAAAGCCAGTCAATCTACTCTTCAGCCATACCCTTACTCCGGCTGAAGAGTACAAAGAGTTGGTTTAATCCAGCCAACCACTCTTCAGCCATACCCTTACTTCGGCTGAAGAGTACAAAGAGTTGGTTTAATCCAGCCAACCACTCTTCAGCTATACCCTTACTTCGACTGAAGAGTATAAAGAGTTGGTTTAATCCAGCCAATCACCCTTCAGTCATACCCTTACTTCGGCTGAAGAGTATAAAAAGTTAGTTTAATCCAGCCAACCACTCTTCAGCCATACCCTTACTTCGGCTGAAGAGTATGAAGAGTCACTTTTCAGCCATACCCTTACTTCGGCTGAAGAGTACAAAGAGTTGGTCTAATCCAGCCAACCTCTAAGTTAGTTTTTCCAGCTAACTTAGAATAAAATGTTTGGTTATTCCGACCAAACGTCCTGTAGCCTGGATCCTTATCCTGGGCTTAGGAGGGGTGTTGGTTTATTCCAGCCAACCTCTAAGTTAGTTTTTCCAGCTAACTTAGAATAAAATGTTTGGTTATTCCGACCAAACGTCCTGTAGCCTGGATCCTTATCCTGAGCTTAGGAGGGGTGTTGGTTTATTCCAGCCAACCTCTAAGTTAGTTTTTCCAGCTAACTTAGAATAAAATGTTTGGTTATTCCGACCAAACGTCCTGCAGCCTGGATCCTTATCCTGAGCTTAGGAGGGGTGTTGGTTTATTCCAGCCAACCTCTAGGCTAGTTTTTCCAGCTAACTTAGAATAAAATGTTTGGTTATTCCGACCAAACGTCCTGCAGCCTGGATCCTTATCCTGGGCTTAGGAGGGGTGTTGGTTTATTCCAGCCAACCTCTAAGTTAGTTTTTCCAGCTAACTTAGAATAAAATGTTTGGTTATTCCGACCAAACGTCCTGCAGCCTGGATCTTTATCTTGGGTTTAGGAGGGGTGTTGGTTTATTCCAGCCAACCTGTAAGTTAGTTTTTCCAGCTAACTTAGAATAAAATGTTTGTAATGTGCCTAAACTTCACTAAAGCTAGCTTTTACAGAGAACAACTCATGCTGAAAAGAATTGATCATTTTATTGAGGAAAAAGAAATTACATATGTTTGAAAAGAAGAAAGCTTAAAATAAAATAACTTGAGATTGGCCGTGTTCCATGGCCTAGGGATTGCTTTGCCGTCTTTGTCTTCTAGGTGGTATGCCCCTTTGCCTGCTAACCCAACCACTTTATAAGGACCTTCCCAGTTTGGCCCTAACTTGCCATCTCCTGGTATCAAGGTGTTTCCCATCACTTTGCGTAGTACCCAATCTCCAATCTTGAATTGTCTTGGATGCACCGTTTTGTTGTATTTTCTGGATAACTCTTGTTGGTATGAGGCAATGTGAACCAGTGCTCTTTCTCTTCTTTCTTCCGTAAGGTCGAGTTCTAATGTTATGGCTTCTCCATTCAAGTTTGGATCGAAATTTTCGCTTCGAATTGTGGGGAGGCCAACTTCCAGTGGGATTACTGCTTCCATTCCGTAGGCTAAGGAGAATGGTGTCTCTCCTGTTGATCGTCGAGGTGTGGTGCGGTAAGCCCATAAAACATGAGGAAGTTCATCCGCCCACTTGCCTTTTGCCTTCTCTAACCTTTTCTTCAGTCCATCCAAGACGACTTTATTTGATGCTTCTGCCTGACCATTTGCTTGGGGATATGCCGGTGTAGAATTGTAGAACTCTATCTTGTACTCTTCACAAAAGCCTCTGAAGATTCTGCCGTCGAACTGAGTGCCGTTGTGTGAGATTAGGGCTTTTGGTATGCCAAACCGAGTGATGATATTCTGCCAAACGAACTTTTTCACATCTTTTTCTTTGATTGATGCCAATGCTTCTGCTTCCACCCACTTTGTGAAGTAGTCTGTTGCTGCGAGAAAGAACTTTCTGTTTCCGGGTGCTGTGGGAAGTGGTCCTACTATGTCCAAGCGCCACATTGCGAAAGGCCATGGGCTAGTCAATGGAAGGAGTTCTCTAGCTGGTTGATGTATTTGATGTGCGAATTTCTGGCATTTCTCGCACCTCTTTACATATTTCTCTGAATCTGCCTGCATGTATGGCCACCAGTATCCTTGTGAAATGGCCCTGTAAGCTAGCGATCTTCCTCCTTGATGGCTTTTGCACACCTCTTCGTGTATTTCGAACAAGAATGCTTCCACTTTGCTGGGATGAACACACTTTAGGTAAGGTCCTGAGAATGATTTTTTGTATAATGCCAAAGATGGGGAAAGCCAAAATTGCTGCGACTTCGCTCTTATTCTGTTGGCTTTTTTTTTCCCTTCTGGTAAGATGCCGTCTTTTAAGAACAGGATGATGGGATCCATCCAAGAGGGGCCTAGTTCTGCGCAGCATACTTCTTCCGCTTCTGGGTCTTCGATGCTTGGTTTTGGTAAGTAGTCGATGAGCAATGGATGAGGGATGGATGTATTTGCCATTGAGGCAAAGCCTGCTAGTTCGTCCGCTCTGCTGTTTTCCTCCTTGCCGATTTGTTCTATCCTTACTACTTCAAATTTCTTGATCTCTGTTCTGACCAATTCTTGGTACTTGGCCATTCTATCATCCTTTGCTTCATAGTCACCAGAAATTTGATTTACCACCAGCTGTGAGTCGCTGTAGACCATTAGTTCGGGGGCCTTCATGTAGTATACTGATTTGAGTCCTGCGAGAAGCGCTTCATACTCCGCGTCGTTGTTTGATGCTGGGAAGCCAAGGTTGATTGCTTGCTCCACAACCAAGCCGTCTGGTGAGATGAGGACTATGCCAAGTCCTGCACCATGCCGGTTGGATGCCCCATCCACAAAGAGCTTCCACATCTCACCAACGAACAATTTCCAGCAAATGGAGGGGTCGGATGATGTCGTGGGGTTAAGAATGTTGCTGGTGTTTTCTTCAAGGTCCATGCTTGCTGCTTGCCCCTCGCTATCTGACTGAACCAAGTCTTTATTTTGTGGTGAGTTTTGGTTTGTTGTAGCTTGGTTTGCTTCTTCCTTGCTGTCTATAGTCTGGTCTGCCTTGGAGTCTGACTGAGTACCTTCTGCTAGGGGTTGTGCTATTCCGGCGTCAACTTCCATCCCTAGTTCGGTTGTGTCAGTTAGGTTGACTGGGCAGATATGATGACTTCCTGGAGTAAATTCTGCGACGAAGTCTGCCAAAGATTGGGCCTTTATTGCGGTTCTAGGTTGGAACTTGACGTTGAATTATCCCAGCTCTACTGCCCACTTCAAAATTCGCCCAGAAAAGTTCACCCTCTCAAACAAAGCTTTTAGTGGAAAAACTGTGAGAACAACTATGGTGTGGGCGTGAAAGTAGTGTGCTAGTTTCCTAGAGGCCATCATCAAGGCTAATACCAGTTTCTCCAATGGCAAATACCTTGTTTCAGCTTCCAGCATTGTCTTGCTGACATAATAGATGGACAGATGTTGAATTCCTTCCGCACGGACCAATACTGCGCTAATTGCGTGCTGAGAGACTGCAAGGTATAGGAAGAGTTCTTCTCCTGGTATTGGGGTGACCAGCAATGGTTGGGAGGACATGTATTCTTTCAGGCTTTCCAGTGCTTGGTCGCATTCTTCGTCCCATTCGAATTTGGCTTTTAAAGCTTGAAAGAATGGTCGTAGTCTGTCTGACGATCGGCTGATGAACGGATTGAGTGCGGCCGCCATGCCGGTGAGATGCTGTACTTCTTTTACTGAGTTTGGTCTCTCCAACTCCTGAATTGCTTTAATCTGGGAGGGGTCCGCTTCTATACCCCGGTTGGTCACAAGGAAGCCCAAGAATTTGTCAGATCCTACACCGAATGCACGCTTCGATGCGTTGAGGCGCAACTTGTGCTTCTTCAGGATATCAAACATCTCTCCTAGGTCCTTGAGATGGTCATTTTCATCCTTGCTTTTGACCACCATGTCGTCGATGTAAGCCTCCATCGTTCTTCCTAACAATGGTTCAAACATCTTGGTGACCATTCGTTGGAATGTTGCCCCTGCGTTCTTCAGGCCAAAGGGCATGACCTTGTAACAGTATAGTCCTTTTGGAGTTGTAAAAGATGTGACCTCCTGGTCTGGTTCATGCATGGCGATTTGGTGGTAGCCTCTGTATGCATCCAGAAAGCTAAGTCGGTTGTGCCCCGCCGTTAGGTCTACCAGTTGATCTATCCGTGGTAGAGGAAAGCTGTCTTTTAGGCATGCCTTGTTGATTGTTTTGTAGTCGACGCAGACACGCCATTTGCCATTCTTCTTTGGCACTACGACCGTGTTGGAGATCCATTTTGGGTAGTGCACCTCTCTAATTGCTCCTGCCTCCAGCAGGTTTCTTACTTCCTCTGCCACTATTTCGGCATGGTGAAGTGCCGATCTGTATGTGCGCTGAATGACTGGTCTAGCGGATGGGTGGACATTAAGTTGGTGACAGATGAAGTTTGGGTCAATGCCTGGCATGTCGTAGGGTGTCCAGGCGAACACTTCGATGTTAGAGGTTAAGAATTCCAAGACTTCTAATCTCTCAGTGCTGGACAACGACGAACCGAGCAAAAAGAACTTATCCGGGTTCTTTTCATCTATTTTTACCTCTACCAAGTCCTCCACTACTTTCTGATCCGCTGCTTTGCCGACATCTGCAAATAGCTCATTATTCTCAGGTTCTTCCACCGAATGAACGTATCCTTTGGCAGCGCGGCTGCCATTCACCGTGACGAAGCATTGCTTCGACATGATCTGATCTCCATAGACTTCTTCAATTACACCGGTGTCGTTGGGGAACCGCATTACTTAGTGGTAGGATGATGCCACCGATCGCATGGCATGCAACCATGTTCTGCCCAATATGATGTTGTAAGTGGAGGGGACCTTCAATACCCAGAACTCCACTTGTTTCGTCACGCTTCCTGCTCTAACTAGAAGAATTATTTTGCCGACGGACCATTCTGGCATCGAGTTGAATCCAATTAGGGGTGATACAGCAGGTGCCAAGTCTTTGTCTTGTAGTTTTAGTTGTTTAAATGTTTCGTAGTACATGATTTCACATGAACTGCCCTGGTCAATCAGAATCCGCTTGACATCAAAATCCTTGACTCGGAGAGTGACGACCAGGGCATCATTGTGAGGGCAATATATCCGTTCTAAATCTTTATCCGAAAAAGACATGACGTTTGTTGCCTCTATCTTCCCCTTCTTGGTGGCAGGTTGGGCACGCACTTCTCGTAAGTATTCATCCTTTTTGATTGATCCTCTGAGCTCGCATATGCGCTCAGGTTCAAAGACTCCATGTATCACATTGATAATGCCTTGAGGTGGGGCGTCAACTGGCATTCCGTTGGGGTTATTGTGATTCTGGGGGGCTGGTTGCGTCCCTTCTTCAATGTACTTATCCAAGTGGCCTGCTGCCACCAACTCCTCCAGGTGTTGTCTCAATGGTGTGCAATTCTCAGTGCGGTGTCCCTTTTCTTTATGGAAGGTGCACCGTGATCTTTCGTCATAGTCCTTCTGCGCTTCCCCTAGTTTGGCTGGCCACTTGACGAAAGGCTCATCTCTTATTTCGCTCAGAATCCGATATATCGATTTTTTGAACACCGTGGTTATGGAAGTGCGGATTACCATCTTTTATCCGGGTCTTCTCCATTATCTCGTCTGCCAGGTCCGTTTCTGTTACTTCGATCTACCATGTTGACCTTTGCTGAGGTCTTCTTTTCTGGTACTGTGGTTGCCCCAGATTTTGCTTTGGCACGTGCGCCATCCTCTTCTACCCTGATGTGCTGATGCACTTTTTCCATCAAGGCTTCCATGGTAAGGGGTGGCGCCATGGTGATCGAGTCCCTTAGTCTGTTCCCGACTGGAAGGCCTCTTTTATACTGTGCAATGGCGAGATTGGTGGGGCAGTCCCTAATCTGATTGAATGTCTCCCAGTAGCGACTATTGTAGGATCTAAGGGTTTCTTTATCGCCCATGTCGATAGAGAGTAGCTGGTCGATCTCCACTGGGGTTTTAGTGTTTGTTCGGAACCTTGTTACGAACGCCTCTGCCAATTGTGCCCAGGAGGCTATGCTACCCTCTGGAAGTTTCTCGAACAAAGTCAAGCCTAGGTCGCCAAGCCTTGATGGGAAGAGTATACACATTAAGGCCTCGTTTTGCCTGTACACGGCCATGACCTGGCGAAAGTGGCTCAAGTGTGAGTAGGGGTCCGTCTTCCCTTTATATGTAGTGAATTTGGGCTGAAGGAAGCCTGATGGTAGGGGCGCGTTTTCAATCGCCGGAACAAACGGCGAAGTCTGTAGCCTTGCTAACGCTTTGTCCGTTGGTTCATAGGCAGGGCGCGGTATTGGCATTCCAACCTCGACGCTTCCATGCGTTCGAGGAGCCAACTGTTGTAAGGTCGAAACTCTGTGTGGATCCCTTGTCCTGGTATCCTCCTTGCATCGTGCCTTTGCTTCGAGCACGGTTCGTAAGTCGGATGATCTGGGTAATTCTGTCTGTCTAGATCTGGTTTGGTGCGAATGCGAGGGCCAATACGTGCTTCCTTTAGTGTATGATCTTTCAGATTTCGTCCTCTCAGACCTGGAGTGACGAGTTCTGGAAGACCAGGATTGAGTATCGCCTGTCTTGAGGCTTCTACTCTCTCCTTGCGAGGGTGTGGTATTCCTACTACGATTTTCTGAGTGGCGAGGGGGCGTCTTGTCTTTGTGCCCCTCTCTTGTCGCCACTTCTTTTCTCTTCATCTGGCGCTTTAAGGCCTCCATGTCCGCCGCCATCTTCCTTATTAATTCATCTTGCTCCTTCACGCGGTCTTCCAGAGTTTGATCAATCCTCCGTCTTTGCTTGTCAGGACTTTGCGAGCGAGATTGACGGGGGCTGTGAGTTCGTCTTCCCCTAGTATCTCTCCTGGGGTTATGCCGTTGGGGCTCTAAATCTGCCATAGGAGGGATAGAAGGTAATCCTTCACGCCTTGCTCCCCCCTCTGGAGTTTTTCCGTCGATGGCGGAATGTGACAATTCTTCAATGTGCGCCATTGTTTGTAAAGAGGAGAAGTTTTTAGTCAAGAGGTTTTGTTCTGTCTGTACTTCCCACAGACGGCGCCAATTGTACGGGAAAGAAATAAACCTTCTCGTATAATCCTGTTGACCAAGTCTGCGCTCCTCCGTACGACGTCGCCTTATCACCTGAAAACACAAATGTGAGCTAGCCGGCGGGTGTGTGCCGGAAACCTCTCCGATGCCTAAGTCAGCAAACTTGACAAATAGACAAAGCTCTGTGAATTCAGAAAGCAAAGTTGTTTATTACCTCTCCCAAGGTGATGCTTGTGAGCTTTTATACGTTTCGCGTGGCATAATCCTAGTAGGACTTCTATTTCTCCACACAGAGTCCTCCTAGGATTTAACCTCCTGAAGGATAATCCTTATCCTCCAACACCCCCCTTACTGCTTAAACCAAGTGAGATGGTTATTACCACGGCCGAACTCCATCATGACCGAAGCAATCTTGGCTATGCTGAGCCGCAGAGTAGGCCGGACTATACTTAGTTCGGTTCTTCCCTTTACTCCTTACTTCGGCTTCTCGTGTACAACTCATGGTACAGTTAGACCGAACTAACATGTCAAGACCGGTTCAACTCTAGGACCGGTCTAGCTCCAAAGCATCTCTAGGCCAGTAACTTCAATCTTCTTTCGGACCGGACTAACTCCAAAACATTCACAAGACCGGAGTAACTTATACGGCCATTCTACTCGGCCCTTCGTATTGCAGCCCATAACAGCCCATTTACCTAGCTTGGCCCAATTTTCATATAAATTACCCTCTCAGAATCGTTCTGGGAGATTTATTTGTTTATTTTTAAAAAAATTAACTAGTGTTTTTGTTGGGTAGAATGGGTTTTGGGGGTTTGATTTGACGGGAAGGTACTCTGTCATAGCTATATTATTATTTAATAATATTTCGTAGCTCGAAAATATTTCGGTCCGAATGGCTTGATTGCCTAAAACGACGTTGTTTTGAGTAGTTTTTTTTTCCCTATTAAATCTCTCAAGGACAAACAGGGGGATGAAGAGAGAGGAAGAGAAAGAGAAAGAGAGAGAGAGAGAAGAGAGAGGAAGAGAGAAGAAAGAACGAGAAGAAAGAGAGCTCCACCCATCACCACTGCTCGATAGCCCTTGGATTTGAGCTACCAGAGACTCCACTGAGTTTCTTCTTCTTCTTCTCTTAGGGTTTGAAATCGATTGATTTGATCGAAATAAACAGATACGGATTTCACAAAATCGATGGATGTTGATGATGATGATGTGTTGATGATGATGTGTATTTCTCTCTTCTTTTGTTTCCCAGCTCCCTCTTCTCTCTTTCTTGTCTCTTCTTCTTCTTCATCTTCAGAGAAAAAAGAGAGAGAAAAAAAATCTAAAACGACGTCGTTTTGGACTCGGGCCATTTGAGCCTTATTGTTTTTGAGTTACCAATCGGAACTAATTATTATTAGAGGTGTTCAGTTGGTAACTTGCCAAATTTTCCTTTGCTTTTGTTTGTTAATGAAATTTTGGTTAAATCACCAAGGAATCATTTTAGTTGGTAAGGGAATTTGTTTTTCTTACTGATCAAGGTTTGAATCCTCAACTATTCAAGTGGAAGTCTGACGGTTTAAGTGGATCAGTTAACTTTCCTCCCTTTGGCTTGTAAGAGCATCTGCATCAACCTTAGTAAATTTTGGGCCAAATTATAGCATCTCTTTTATGTACACACTCCATCAAATTCTCTATTCTAAAATTTTATTTCATTAAAATATTATTTTTTATTCTTTGGAGTGCAAAATAATGTTCAAATAGGTATAAAATAAAATGCCTAAGACAGCAACAAATCAACATCAGAGCAACAGCAGAGAAGCAGCAACACAGGAGGGCCAAACCCATTGAGGGGTGGTCGACCGACCGGTCGACTGGTCAGGCCAAATTGGAGCATTTTCCTTCTTTTGTTACAGGGCACTCACGAGATATCTGAGTGTACAACTGGCCATGGCTTTTTGGCCCAGCTTTGCTCCAGGAAATATAATAAAAAATAAACTAACCTATGAACAGTGTCTCGCTTAATCAGGTGAAGTACTGTAACAAAGTCAAAATAAATGGTTGCTATAGAGAGTCTGATGGAGCACGTATTTACAGCTTTTGGTTTTTACAATAGCTTCAAAGCCATTGTAGAGAGCCTGATGTGGATGCTCTAAGGGTGGATCTTAAGGGTCCTGCCTTAGGAGTATTTTGGGCATATAAAAAAAAAGATTTTGGTTAGGATTTGAATTTTTTAGGGGTGTCTCTTTTGTGAAGCTTTCTCATCAATTCTTTTTTTTTTTTTTGGTTACAGGAAAATCCTTCCTACCCTCCCGCAGGTCCAAGGTAGCGTCCCTTGCAGAGATCACCAGGGTGTCCTGTTAGCCGTTCTGAGCAAGGAGACTATAACCTGAGAACTTGCCCCGACCTTTCAAGACAAGCTCCGCTTAAGTTAGGAGTCGCACAGCGGGGGAGCATTGAACCCACACCAAGTGCTAATTAGACAACTTGAGATCCAACCTCTTAATCAACTGTGCTTCGCCTAGGAAATTGGCCCAGGAGGGAGGGAATTGAACCTGTGACCTTGGAGCTTAAACCCTAAGTTTTAACCATAATGCCACCCACCCCTAGATTATTCTTATTAACTCGTTGTAATTTTTATTTTGAGTTAGTAAAGTTTTTTTTTTTTCAATAAAAAATAAAATAATATTGCATTAGAAGTGTGAAATTTAATTGTCTAGAAACGAATGCTCGAGTGTGGGACTTTCCTGCTTGGAGAACATGCCAAACCCACCATGTGACTCTTCTCGTGGGATGGACATCCCACCCCGAAATGAAGATTAATAAATCATACATACATCTATAATGGAGCATCTGGGAAGAAGTTAAAAAAATCATCTTTTTAGCTTTTTTTTAGTTGAAAAAATCAATATTTTTAGTCAAAGAACCTAGTGTGTTTTGCTAAAAAAATCACTAAAAAAAGTCAAAAAATTAATTTTTTAATAACTTTTCAAAACACCACAATATAAATAAAAACGTCTCTAGGTGTTTAAGATTTGAAGTGTCATCCTCCTTTTTTTTTCATTTTTTTTTCATTTTTATTAATTTATGTTAATATGTGTTGCAATCTAATTGGTCTTTAAATTAATTTTATATTTTTAAAATAATATTATAAATTTGGATACCTTCTTCAATTATGTTAATAAAATTAAAATTTTGCCTTAAATTATGCGTCCTTCTTCCATAATAATTATATGGAATTAATTATTATGATCAGATTATTTCATATAAAACCTTGAATTTGATTGTTCTATATAATTATTATGGAATTAAAATATTCATACCTTAATGTGGGGATATATTTTCTAAGTACCAACACGTGGCCAAGGTGACGCCGACGTGTTAGCCGAGGTGCCATGTGCCCTGGTCATGACGCCGAGGTTATCTCGGCAAGGCCGAGGTTATTTCCGAAGATATCAGAATCCGAGATAAGCGGATAAGGGACAAAAGTCCTAGAATAAGGAGGAGACTTAGCCAAGATAAGGATAAAGCTCTTAGGGAGTTTATCTTTATCTCTTGAGGAGTCTAAAGTAAGTACTGAACAAGAATCCATAGAAGTCAGGCTTCTATTGGGATTAGGATTGAAGTAACTATAAAAGAGAGGCACCCCCACGGGTCTAAGGTACGCAATTTATATTTTGTCTAGTGAGATTAGCACTATTGATTATCTTTGAGAGATATACTGACTTGATCGTCGGAGTACCCCCGGGTGGACAAACCACCGTCGGAATCTTCTCTTTCTATTACAGGTTAGCCAGGTGTCATCTATTCTGCCAGTGTTCTTCAACTGAATACTGAGTTGGGCAGTGTGAATGGAAAATCACTCACACAATTTGGCGTCGTCTGTGGGAAAGAAAGTAGAATAGATGGCCAGTAACGGACAGAAGGAAAAGATTGGGGATGACACTCCTACTGGGAGTGGGAGACTTATTGACCTTGATATCACAGGAGACGAATGCAACGCAGAAACTCATGAGCAAGCTCACGGAGTAAAAGACGTCGGCCAAACCGGTGACGTACCAAAGAAACCTGATCAAAGCAGGTACTACAACGAGGACGACCTCCAGGTTTGGAAGGATAGGTGCCTACGGAGGGACGAAGAGGTAAAAGAGATGGCAAACAAATTGGCAGACCTGCAGTCGGTCGTCAATTTCATGATGCAAAGTAATGTCATGCAGACATTGTTCCCACTGCATGACACGCCGATTCCAACGGCTAATACCCAGAAGGGGGGGGCAGAAAACAATCCCTGTAGCCCCTCAGCACAACGGGAGCGAAAGACACTCTCACCGACCCTTCAAGGAAGTCGGACGAAGAGAGTCAAGAAGAGAAGAATCACGGAGGACGCATCACACAAAGGATGCAGACCCCAAAGGACATCGGCATGTTCAGGGGCAGGCGCTGTGCTTCGACACAACCCATGGAGAAGGATCGAAAAGGGCTCACCACGAGGCCGATAGTAGTATACCGAAAAGACTGAAGTCAAAAGATAGTCGAGCTCCTGGGCGAAGCAAAGAAGACTTAAGAGATTACCTCAAAAGGAAGCAACAGAATGCCGACGCCAAGGTAACCTCCCCAGATAAGCCGAGGACACCATTTTCGGTGGAATTAGACAGGTTTGAGGCATCGAAGAGATTCAGTATGCCAAAGGTTTCAAATATATGATGGTAAGTCAGACCCCAACTTCCACGTTGGACTATATTTGAACTCAATGGCATTGTATAGTGGGAACGAGCCATTGCTCTGCAAAGTGTTCCCCTTGTCCTTCGGGGAGATTGCATCAGATTGGTTCCACAAACTATCGAAGGGAAGCGTGAAGACTTGAGAAGGCCAGACCGAGATGTTTGTGGCAAGGTTCGTGACAAACAAGCTGCAGCCATTTAGGGTGGACGCATTGATGGCTTTGAAGATCAGCAAGGATGAAGGCCTCAGGGCCTATGCAAAAAGATACTATGAGGTGTTCAATCGAATAAGCAATCAAGAGGTAGCGGTCGTATCTTTCAAGAATAGCCTAAAAGATAACTGTCTACTATGAAAGTCTTTGGCAAAGACATTGCCAAAAAGTATGGAAGAGATCATGGCAAGAATCGAAAAGTATGCCAAAGCCGAAGAAGACACGTCGGGGGCTAAGGAGATAAAACAAGAGAAAGGAAACGGCTCGTCGAAGCGAGGCCGAGGTAACAATGGATCAAGCAAACAAGAAGCAGAACTGAGGGCCACACAAGCAGTAACAATTGTGTTCCGAATCCCAGTTTACAAAGTCCTGGATCAAATTCGAAACTAGCTCTATTTCAAAACGCCAGAGAGGACTCCAGGAGAGTTCATGGGAAGAAACATTGGCAGGCATTGTGCCTACCACAATGAAGATGGGCATACAACTCAGGGTTATAGAGCCCTGAAAGCAGATTTGGAAGACCTGATGAGACAAGGACATCTGAGAAACCTTGTCGATGAGACCAGAATAAGGGAAGAACGGGCAAGATTGCCTCAGGCACCAGCAGTCCCACCTCCCCCAGCATATCAGCCACAGGCAGGAGGACCTCGGGTAATCAACGTAATCCACTTGAAGGTCAACAAAAATGAAATCCGAGGAGAGACCCAGAAGGTCAAACACTTACAACATGTCTACCAAGTTGGGGAGAAAAGACATCGGGAAGAAGACTGTCAGGGACCAATGATAACCTTTACTGAAGTCAACCTAGAGAAGGTCCAGCATCCGCATAATGATACCTTGGTAGTATCCCTCCAGGTTGGGGAGTGCCAAGTGAAACGCAATCCTGATTGACCAAGGCAGCTCTTGTGACATCATATACGTCTGATGTTACAAGGAGCTCGGCCTTCACCCAGATGATATGGAACAATCCAATGGCCCAATGGTTGGGTTCAACGGAACGCCGACATGGCCACTGGGAACAGTAAGCTTGGACGTACAGGCTGGCACTAGGAAGATCAAGACAGAATTCACCATCATCGACACACCCTCCCCTTACAACATCATCTTGGGAAGGCCTTGGTTGCATACAATGAGGGCAGTTCCCTCAAAATTGCATCAACTATTACGATTCCCAACAGAGCATGGGATAGAGGAAGTCAGAGGCGATCAGCTATAGGCGAAGAATTGCTCCATGGCAGCAATGAAATCTACCTGCAGCATACGAGAGCCAAAAAAGGCAAAAATTGAAGATGAGGACGTGGAAGTCCTAGAAGACATCGGCAAGGAGCCAGCCGAGAAGAGCGAAGAGGCACTGAAGAAAATCCTCGTCCAGGATAGGGATGAAGAAAGCTTCTTTCTTCTCGGCTCGAGCTTAGCCGAAGAAGAGGAAAAAGAGTTAGAAACTTTTTTGAGAGCAAATATTGAGGTGTTTGCTTGGACACCTTACGAAATGCCTGGCATTGACCCCGAGGTCACTTGCCACAAACTGAATGTTGACAGGTCGGCCAAACCTGTAATTCAACGAGCTAGAAGACTGACGTTGATGCACGTCGAAGCAGTAGAGGAAAAACTCAGACCCTGCAGCATTTACATCGGCGACTCTTTTCAACTGTTCATTGATGGGAGTTCAAACCGACAGGGAACGGGGGCAGGAGTAGTGCTTATATCTCCAGATGGACAGATAGTGGAACAGTCTATTCGTTTGGGGTTCAAAGCGTCAAACAACGAAGCAGAATACGAAGCACTCATTGCAGGGCTGAAGCTGGCAACAGTAGTGCAAGCAGATGAGGTAATAGTTTTTTGTGATTTACAACTGATAGTTAACCAGACAACATGTGAGTTTGCAGCCCGAGATGAGCGAATGTCGGCCTACGCAAAGGAGGTCATTAGGCTGTCAGCCTTGTTTCAGAACTGCCGACTACTTCAGGTAAGCCGGGATGATAATAGCCATGTCGATGCGTTGGCCAACCTAGCTAGTGCAGTACAACCTGGAAAAATAAGGACAATAATGATTGACTACTTGTCGGGCTCGAGCATTGAACCAGTAACCATAGAGCGTGAAACAATGTGCGTAGACATGAGACCAAGTTGGATGGACGCAATTGTTGCGTTCCTAAAAGAAGGAAAGCTGCCAGATGACCGCAAGGAGGCACACAAGATCAGATTGAAGTCGGCAAGATTCAGTCCAACAGCAGAAGGACATCTCTACAGAAGGTCCTTCACTGGACCCCTTTTAAGGTGCGTACACCTTTTGCAGGTTGAAGATTTTTTATATGAAATTCATGAAGGAATTTGTGGAAGCCACGCTGGGGGCAGGTTACTAGCTCACAGGGCCATTACCCAGGGGTATTGTGGCCTTACATGCAAAAAGATGTAGAAGCTTACGTGAAGAAGTGTGAACAATGCCAAAGGTTTCCACCTTTGATACATTAGCCAGCCGCTGACCTAAACCGTGTATCCAGTCTTTGGCCATTTGCCCAATGGGGCATGGATCTTGTCGGGCAACTACCCCAAGCAACTGGACAAAGGAAGTACTTACTGGTAGCAACAGATTACTTCACTAAATGGATAGAAGCTGAACCTCTTGCCAAGATCTGAGATGTGGACATGAAGAACTTCATTTGGAAGAACATTATCACCAGGTTTGGGATTCCAAGAGTAATTGTTGCAGACAATAGAACCCAATTTGACAGTAAGCTAATCAAAAACTTTTGCGCAAAATTCAAGATCAAGAACTACTTTTCAACCCCAAGTTTTTCACAAAGCAATGGACAAGCAGAAGCATCCAACAAAGTAATTCTGGATGGGATAAAGAAGAGGTTGCAAACAGCGAAAGGCAAATGGGTAGACGAATTGCTCAATGTACTCTGGGCATATCGAACTACGCCGAGAAGATCAACAGGGGAATCCCTATTTGCCATGGCTTATGGCACAGAAGCAGTCATTCCGCTGGAGGTCAGCATCCCTGGGATCAGAACCCAGGAGGTAGAGAATGGGACTAGTGATGTACTCCTAGCCCGAGATCTAGATCTTCTAGAAGAACGAAGGGAGAAAGCTGCAATTCAGCTCGCAGCATACCAGCAACAGCTTACCAGAGCTTATAACAAGAAGGTTAACCCAAGGGAATTTCAGATTTGTGACCTCGTCTTAAGAAAAGTCGTCGGCAACAAGAAGGATCTCAGAGAGGGCAAGCTTGGCCCAAATTGGTAAGGACCCTACAGAATCATCTCGATACTAGGCAATGAGGCATATTGGCTTGAAGATAATGAGGGCAAAGAGTTACCAAGGCCTTGGAACACTTGCAATTTGAAATTTTTCTATCATTAGAATCCCTTTGTTCTTTTTTCATTTGCCGACATAAATAAATAAAGATTCAGCTTGGTTTTCTTTTCAAGATACTCGACATTGTCTCTAGAATACATGCATAATGAGAACCCAAGTGGAACTCAGGTTCACATTAGGGGGCAGAGAGAAGAAGAATATGTTTAACACTTGTTGAAATTTGTGGACAATTTAGAAGTTGAAGTTAAACCGAAATCATTGTTTAACACTTGTTGAAATTTGTGGACAATTTACAAGTTGAAGTTAAACCTAAAACATTGTTTAACACTTGTTGAAATTTGTGGACAATTTACAAGTTAAAGTTAAACTGAGATCATTGTTTAACACTTGTTGAAATTTGTGGACAATTTACAAGTCGAAGTTAAACTGAAATCATTGTTTAACACTTGTTGAAATTTGTGGACAATTTACAAGTTAAAGTTAAACTGAGATCATTGTTTAACACTTGTTGAAATTTGTGGACAATTTACAAGTCGAAGTTAAACTGAAATCATTGTTTAACACTTGTTGAAATTTGTGGACAATTTACAAGTTAAAGTTAAATCGAGATCATTGTTTAACACTTGTTGAAATTTGTGGACAATTTACAAGTTAAAGTTAAACCGAAATCATTGTTTAACACTTGTTGAAATTTGTAGCAATTTACAAGTTGAAGTTAAACCAAAATCATTGTTTAACACTTGTTGAAATTTGTGGACAATTTGTAAGTTGAAGTTAAACCGAGAAGTTTGTCTATCCGAGGCGTGTCACCCCGAGAAGACTGTACAAAGAAAGAAAAGTACGTGAAAGACATACAGAATATTCTAAGTATAGAATCACGCAAAAACAGTCAAGAAAAGACAAAGGTACAAGTACTTAGTAAAGGAAAGTTGTATTAACATTCAACAAAAAGAGGGCACATCGGCGATACAAAGAGCTTACGTTATCTCAAAAACAAAATTCGAAATACAAGAAACAAAAAGACATGAAAACTAAGGTTCCTCAGCATCGGCAGTGAGCTGGGTTGGGACCTCGGAAGACTGTTGAGAAGCCACATCGGCCGCCTTCTCCACCGTAAGCTCAGCATCAATCTCTTGCAAGGTTTCGTCAATACACTTGTCGGCGAAGGGGACGTCGGCTGAAACCCTCTTAGGAGCAACATCTTCAGGAACCTCCTCACCCTCCTCATCTTGAGTCAAGTCCAGGACTTGCTCATTTTGAGGAGGAGACTTGGCCCCAGTTGCTTCCTTGGGTCTTCTCACCAGGGTCTTGTCTTCAGATTCAGATTCGTCATCGGATTGAGCTGGTGGAGGAGTTGGAGGGAACGGAAGAGGAATGGCGTCGGTTTTTCGAAGTGGCGAGTCCTCGGGGACCTCAAGCTTCTTTAGAAGAGACATCCAACCAAGGGTGAAACCCTTGTTGCATGCCTACTTCACTTGAATTTCATAAGCCTCCGTGACGTCGGCCATACCTTGAGCATATGCCTTCTCATCGGCGTCCTTAATTTCAGCCTCTTTGGTGGCCAAGGCTTCTTGAAGCTCTTTTTCGGCTTGGGCCATCTTCTCCTCGGCCTCTTTTCTTTGGGACTCAGAAACCTTTCTGATGGCTTCGGCAGATTCAGCCTTCTCTTCGGCGTCAGTTTGGGCTTTGATTGCAGTCTCAGCTTGGTCCTCTAACTTTTTCATCTTTGATTGTAAACTCTTGTTGGCTTTTTGAAGAGTAGAGAACCCCCTCTTCATCTCGGCCAACTTCTCTCGATTTTCGAAAGATTGAATAGAGAAAGAATGGGTATGCTGGATAGCCTGAAAAGACACAAAACAAAAGTTATAAGAAAATTTCTAAGTATAAGAAAGAAGGAAAAAAAGTGCCAGATGAAAAACACTTACTTGAACAGAACGTTGAAGTATCAGAGCGTAATTTTCATACTTGCTCAACCCGGCGTTTTGGTCAAGTTCGCCGGGGAGAAGCAGAGTAGTATTGAGGGCTACGCTGATGTTGATATCATCAGCACTGTCGTTAGCCATGACTGGCTTATCTTCCAGAGTAATTTTTGAAGCCCAGGGGGCATCATTCTTTTTAGTCCCCGAGGTAGTCGCAGAAGATGACCTTGGCTTTTTTGATTTTGGGGATTCTGATGGCTGGGCTTCAGAGCGCCTCTTCCCAGCAGAGGGTTGAGATTTGTCACTCTCAGCCAACTTGGAGATCGGCAAAGTATCCACAGATTCAGTCTGAGTTACCTTAGCCTTTGGTTGAGCCTTTTTTATCATTTTTTGCTTTGGAGGCTGGGTTGGAATTGGCTGAGCGCCAACGTCGGTTGGAATGCTGGCCAGAAGATCTTTGGCAACTGGTTTTGGACGGCCTATCTCGGTAGAAAAAACTGTTCGGCGACGATGACAGCGTTGTGATATTGGAATCAAGTATGGAGCCGAGGTTGATGGCTGATCAGCTGGATCGGAAGTTGACCCTTGATTTGTCCAAGTTGTGGACGCAGTCTGTGGAGTTGTGGCAGAAGGTGGAGAAAGGCTTTTCTTCTTCCTCTTAGGGATGTCGGACAGAGCTGACTTATAGGTTGGGATAAAGTTGAGAAGCAAATGCGCTTTCCGTTTGTGAACCGAAAGGTTCAGTAGCTTCTTCAAATCCTTACTGGAGAGGAAGGATTGGCGAAAGTTCTTTGGAGGCTGAGGAAGAACTGCAAAGATAGAACAACATAGACATTAGAACAGAATATTGAAAACTTTGTGTAAGAAGATAAGAAAATTTATGAAGGGTGGCCCTTACCAGCTCCTTCTCCGAAAACTATTCGGCTTAAGGGATAAACATGGAGGTCATCGTTTGGCTAAAACTCCCAATTGCCTGAGACGATGAAATAATCGTCTCTAGCTCCCTTGTTGGAGTCTGGGAGGTCGGCTACGATTTTATATTCAGTGGATCTCGGCTTGAGGTAGTAGACATAGTCCGTGTCTTTTCTAAGGCGACACATGGTATAACAGTACTGGAAATCGGCAAGCGTAATCCTGGCATTCTCTTGTTTGACTAAAGCTATGGTACCAGTAATAACTCGGTAGGAATTGATGGCGAGTTGCATTGGGTTCAACTTATAGAAGTGAAGGATTTGACGGAAAAAAAGGGTCAAGTGGAAACCGAAGTCCACACTCAATAAAAGCAACCACAGGGAAGAGCATGGAGTTATCTGTAGGCATGATGGAGTCATCATCCCCAGCCAACCTCAGATTGACATCGGCTGGGATTTCAAACTCTTGCCTAAAAAATTCTAGCTTGGAGGGGGTGTCTACCCGATGTTTCCATATACCCATAATATCGGGATAACTAAAGGTATTGGATTTCAGAAAGAAGATGTTTCAAAAAGGGTTATTGGGACCTCGGCAAAAAACCTAGGTTTGAACTGGTGTAGAAATTTGTAAGGGATGTTTCAGTTTTTCCTAAGAGTGGATGGATTCTACAGACAAATCCCAAACCTAATTCTATGAAAACAAAGATTGAAGGCATATATCTGGAAAAGACACAAAAAATAGAAACAAGAACGAGTTTCAGAAGCAAGAACAGAGATGGTCTATCAAGAGCATAAAGAATACAAGAAGTATAGGGCCAAGAACAGTGGCAAAAGTACAGGGAAGTGGTGAAACAGTGCCTGTGTTCAAGATATGGGCAAGGGCAAAATCGTGGAAAAAACACATTCAGATGTATGATTCACAAATTAAAAGTTTGAACAAATGCAGTAATGGCAGCAAGTAGTAGAAAGCATTAAAGAATTGAAAACGAAAGGAACAGTAAACTCACTGAAGAAAAGAAGTCGGTGTAAGGATCGCCGAAGTCAGACACTGGTTACAGAAATAATAGAACGATGGGAGCTTCTCCGAAAGGAGGAATGAAGGCAGTTGCAGAGCTTGAGGTCTGGAACAATGGCGTATTCAAGAACTAGAGAGAGAAAAATCAATGGAATCGAATGAAAAGTGAAAAAAATGAAAGAGGGAAACAAGTTTTGTCAAAAACTTGAAACGACGGCAAAAGTGGGTGTAGACACCCCATTTTTGACCGCCTTTAAGACTTGGACGCGACTGATGGTTTTGAAAGATGCGCAGGGCAAATGTTCAATTTCTTCGGCAAGGAGAGAGAGTCAAATCTCAACTTCATACCCCTTTTTGGACCAAAACAATCTTGTTCAAAATATTTTAGACCTTGAAACCCTCTCTTTCAAAAATGTTTTTGAAATAAAGTTTCTACGATGTCCCGACGCTCGCATTTTGTTAAATGTCGCGCTTTTCGGTAAACCGAGTGAGGACAAAATGGAAATGAATGAAGGAGAGATGAAATCTTTTGAAAAATCTTTCAAAACACCTTGTTTAGGGGTTTGGAGTTGAAGAGAAGAGGAGAGGAGAGAAGAAAACAAGGTTGGGAGAAGTTCGGCATGGACCCGGGTAGGACTGAATCTGCGTGGCTTCACGGAAACTGGCATAACTGTTTCCACAGGAGGAATTTTAATGCAAGGTTTATGCCATTGGAAAGATAACTTCCGGGGCTTCAATTCGGACACTTGAATGGCCACCATTGGACTTCCTAATCACCGGCCGGCCACCTTTCTTTCCGGTAGAATCATTTTTTGTTCTGAAAAGTAGCAGGCCGGCCAGAAAATCTAGCAGGCCGGCCACCTGTTTGGTGAATGGCCTTTTTGTCCCTTTTGAGCTGGCCGGCCATGATCCTTGTCCCAAGTGCATTCCAACCATGTATTTTGTTTTGCACTTCACCCATGTCCGAGGGTTTGGCCTTTTGGGGGGGAAATTTGAATTGGTTTTTCCCCCCATTTTTCCTCCATTTTCTCCACTCCTTTGCCTATATAACCAGCACCCCCAGCTGCATTTTAGAGGGTTACAAAAATTTCTTTGAGGCTCTTGCATTGATCCTCCCTCTCCTTCTCTTCCAAGCACCAAAACCTCTCAAGTCCTACACCATTTACCCTACACCCCTTAGCACAAGGCCTCCACCCTCCATTCCAAAAGCTTCAAGGCCATTTCTAGAGGTCAAAGGCTCCCAAACTTGGTCCAAGAGTTGTTGAAGCATTGGTCTTCAAGGGTAAGTCTTCTATCTCTCTCTTTGGCCCTATTTTTGCTCAATATATTAGCTCCTTTTGCTTGCATATTTGGGCTCCGACCCTAACTAAAAATAACATTATTTTGAGCTACTTTTTATGTTTGTTTAAGGGCCTCTCCCTGTTTGAGGCTTCATTTTTACACTTGCTTTTTACCTCTCTTGTATGCCTCTTTCTTGCATAGTATTTTAGGCCTATTTTTAAACTGTTTTGAGCTTGGTTATAAACTGTAAAGTGGCTTATTTTGAGCCCTTGTTCAACATTGTTGAAGGGCTCTTCACTGTTTGAGGCTTCCTTTTGTCACTTGCCTCTTTATCCCTCTTTTGGCCTTACTTTTGCATGTTTTGTTAGCCCCTTTTGCTTGCATTTTTGGGCTCTGGTTCAAACTGTAAATAGTCTTATTTTGACCCCCTCTTCATGTTTTATAAAGGGACTTTTACTTTTTGAAGCTCTCTTTTTGCTCTTTGTGTTTAAACCTCTTTTTAGGCCTTATTTTGCATAGTATTTTAAGCTTGCATGTGCACTGTTTTGGGTTTGGTCACTAACTGTAAAATACCATGTTTTGGGCCCCTCTTAAACTTTGTTGAAGGGCCCTCCTTTGTTTGAGGCCAGAAACCATCACTTGCTTCTTTGTCTCCCTTTTGGCCCATTTCTTGCACAATAGTTTACCCATACTTGTGTTTGTTTTCGTGGCTTGTTATAAACTGTAAAGTACTTCATTTTGAGCCCCTATTCAACTTTGTTGAAGGGCTCTTGGCCATTTAGGGCCAGCAGCTGCTACTTTCTTCATTATCTCTCTTTTGGGGCCATTTTTGCATGTTAACTTAGCCCTATTTGTGTTCACCTTTTGGCCTTGCTTAAAACTGTAAATATGCTTGTTTCGGGACTGTCTTGATTCTGTCTTTATGTTTCATATTCAAATAATGCATGCTTTGTATAGCTATAAGTCATTCCATGCGCCTAGTTTCGAGTTTCGAGTCTCATTTCATGCATCAGGTGCCATGTTTCCATGTTTCGGGGCTGTTTTGCATCATTTTTTGGTACTGAAATTTGCATGTTTGCATATCATGTTTCATACCTTGCCATGCTTTGTTAGAGTGACATTTGTGCCTTAAGATCGGTCCTCGATTTGCGTGCATGCGTGCACGCATCTCGAGTGTCTTATTTTCATCGTATGGCTACTAATGTGAGTGTGGATGAGGTCCACTCATGTTGGTGTAAGTCCATTGTGCATTGAGTATGCCATTTCATTCATAGCATTGCGTATGCTAGGTTGTATGTTAGAGCATCGTGTATGCCATGTTACCTCGTGCATCGTGTATCCCATTTCATAGCATTGTGCATGCTAGGTTTTATATTAGTTGCATTCATGCATGTCATGCATATGGCATTGTGTTTGGGATAGGAGTTAGCCCGAGAACGGAAAACGAGGTACGTTTCGTACTCTGAGTGACGGAACGTATCTCAATTCCTGGTCGCCGACACTCCGGATTATCCATGATGGAGTCTAGGCCCTGTTGCGTTTTTATGTGCATTCATTCCATATTGAGTCATGCAATTCGACTCCCCAGCCATCATGCATCGAGATGCGTGATTGGTGGCACGAGGATTGAGGACTACACTCCCTGAAGAGTAGTTATGCATATATATGTGAAAATACTTTGCCATGCCCCTTTGTTACTCTCTGTTGCAGCAAATCAGAAATCGGCAGCCTTTCGGAGCTTGGCACGCATCCCAAGAACAATTGTAAACAGAGGCTAATTGGGGCATCGCAATGGATTTTCGCGCAAGGCAACCCGAACATGCATCATTCATCATCCGGAGCAGATTTGAGGCAGTTCCTGGCTTGCATGCCAATTTATTGCTTTCCTAATTTAATTTGTTAATTAATTAGGGTTTTGTACATATTTGGACTGTAATTATTCATTTGGGACTGTATATTATTTATTCGGACCCTCTGTGCGAGGGCAATGTTGTAATAAGTGTGCGTGTGTGTGATGTATGTCTTCCAACCCCACGTCTTTCTCCCTTTTATTTACCCGCTTATGATGGTTAGATTAGGGCATGTTTCAATTAGCATACAGTATGATAGCATGTTTGCATTCATTCATCTGTTTTGCATGCACTGGGCTCGGCGCATCATACTAACTGCATTTGTATCTCAATTCCAAATTGAATACATGTTAGCTGTAGCATTTCATATGCCATGTCTAGAATAGCCGAGCCTGCTATAGTTGCATTTTGCATGTGTTGCATTAGGCATTTCTGTATAGTTAGGATCATGCATGGATTTCTAACCTAGCTTCTGTTTTGGCTTGGAGTACTCGGTAAGTTTTACGCTTTAACATCCTTGCATGCGTGTGAGTGACTGCCATGACAGCATGCTTACCATGAGGCTAATTGCTTATGTAATATAACTGCCTGAATAACTGTGGGTGAAGGTTGGGTTATTTGAATTGGAGCAATTCATCAAATGTGTGTTTTAAAGCCCACTAGATAGTGGCAAAATCATGTTTTCTAAGCCCACCCGAGGGTGGCAAATCCACGTCTTAGCCTACTTGCGGGTAGCACCATCGAACCACTTTAAAAAATAAACATGAAATGTTTTGTTCCAATTCAGACGATCTAGTCTATACTTGTATGCTGTGCGCATCACATAGTAAATCTAGGCTAATAACCGGAATAAGAATGCATAATGTTTTCAAAAATAGATATCATGGTTAGTAGAGGTTGATCTTTGATCGGGCGAGCGGGGGTGCTCACGAAGTGACCTTCCCCAATCGTACCCAAGTTCCCGAGCCGAGGCAACTTTGGTGATGACGGACACGTGGCCTTAGGCAAACGAGTCAGGGTTTCCTAAATTTCCCCAAAATAAAACATTTAGGTGGCGACTCTGTATCTGGCAAAGCAGTCCATGTTTGGCACTTCTTTCAAAATCTGTTTTCTCAAAACGATTTGCCGGATTTGGACTATTTGGTTTAGATTTAGAACCGTGACAAATTGAGAGTCCGAACTGTAGTGAGCCCAATATCGAACGGAACCGGGGGGGGCTCGTTCCTCCCGGGGCGTTCAGGGACGTCTACATAGGGGAATTAATATGCCTGGGACAACGTAAGCGTCAGACGGCACACGTATGTGCGAGACGATTACAAAGCATGTGCCAAGTACGATCCAAGAAGAAAAGGACACAAAGCCGAAACGGTTGAATTGTGATGTATGACCGCTCATACGCGTGAAGAAGCCCGTGGGATTCTTGATTTTTAAGAAGACATGTCGGCCTACGATGATGATCTCGGATTAAACCGATGTACTGGCATGAGGTACTGATATAGGTTCCATCACCTCAGAATGCCGATGTAATAGAACCTAGGGGCAGTTGTGGGGATATATTTTCTAAGTACCAACATGTGGCCAAGGTGACGCTGACGTGTCAGCCGAGATGCCACGTGTCCTGGTCATGACGCCGAGGTTATCTCGGCAAGGCCGAGGTTATCTCCGAAGATATCGGAATTCGAGATAAGCAGATAAGGGACAAGAGTCCTAGAATAAAGAGGAGACTTAGCCAAGATAAGGATAAAGCTCTTAGGGAGTTTATCTTTATCTCTTGAGGAGTCTAAAGTAAGTACTGAACAGGAATCCATAGAAGTCAGGCTTCTATTGGGATTAGGATTGAGGTAACTATAAAAGAGAGGCACCTCCATGGGTCTAAGGTACGCAATTTATATTATGTCTAGTGAGATTAGCACTATTGATTATCTTTGAGAGATATACTGACTTGATCGTCGGAGTGCCCCTGGGTGGACAAACCACCGCCGGAATCTTCTCTTTCTGTTACAGGTTAGCCAGGTGTCATTTATTCTGCCAGTGTTCTCCAGCTGAATACTGAGTTGGGCAGTGTGAACGGAAAATCATTCACACACTTAAGTTTTTTCACATTCATTAAATTTGATTCTTCCATATAAATTAATTTTATTTTCATTTTGTTTTATTTTTATTAATTTTTGTTAATATGTGTTGTTTAGGAGATTTATTAGAAAATCTTTTTTCAAGTGTTTGTATTCTAATTAGTCTATAAGATATTCTTGTATTCTAATAAGTTGTATTATTTGAACATTTGATCTGCCAAATCCTAATTCTCATATTTAAAGTATTTTATGGACATTTTTACTCTTGCAAATATTTTTTGAACAGTTAACAATTTGGTGATGTGAACATTCATATTTTACAATGTGAATATTCACATTGACGTATGAATATTCACATTGACAGTGTGAACATTCATATTGACAAGTTAACATTCACATTGATGGTGTGAACATTTAAATCATGGAACATTCACGTTGTAAATATGAATATTATTAGGGGTATTTTGGTAACTATGTCACTTGTAGGATTTATTGGAATATAAGAAAATAATGTGGACTAAATGGAACAGAAGTAGATGCAAAAACATTTATGAAAAAGTGCCCCTTGTAATTTTATTGGTTTATATATTAATTTTATATTTTCAAAATAAAATTGTAAATTTGGCTAGGGGAATTTTTTTATGATTCTTAATATTATGAATTCAGAGGATAAAGGACCCCTAAAAAAAAGTAAATCACGTCCCTAAAAAAAAAAGAAGGTATTTTTTGTATTAAGTTTTTGGACCAAAATACTCTTCACCATCAACAGAGAAAAACGTTCCCATTTGTTCCGACAACTAATCTTCATCATCTCCATGATCGACAACGAAATTTGGGTTTCATCTTTACAATCGACAGCGAAAATCTTTGCCATTCTTCACAAATTTGTCTAACGCATTTTCACTGTTCATTCTTGAGTCAATTCATCTTTATCTCAGTTCATCATTGTTCGTAGTTAGGATTTTATAACCTTAGGCCAGATTTACATCTACTAATCAGAGAAATTTGTAAAAATAAAATTTCTCTGCTTTTACAGTGAACATTTTGAACAACATCGAACCTATTTCAGTTGATTTCATTGACTAAAAGATAGATATTTTTTTTAAAAAATTTTATAGAATTTTGTGAAAGCTTTATCTTTTGGTAAGTTGATTTTGTTTGCCTAAATCCTTGGCCAAATTCGTGTGTGATAGGTAAAGAAATTTGGAAAATAAAAACGTGAATTATACTAATGGTTCTTATAATTTGGGACTCGTGTCACTTTGGTTTTTGATTTTTCAAGTATGACACATTTCACCTTGAATTTTAAATTTTATTCCAAATAAGGACAATTAAAGATACCATTGGATTTTTTAAGGGCAAAATCGTAAATAAATGTCAAATAAATATTTTTGAATTTTTAAAAATTATTTCTCTCCACTAAAGATAAAATTATGTAAAATTGATAAATCTTTTAGACATTTATTTATTTATTTTTTTTACCAAATTAATTTTTATTATGTGTTTTGATGATCATCATGTAAAATTAATTTTTAAAAATTAATCATGTAATTTTTATTAATTTTTATCAATTTTAATAATTTTATCTTTAGTGGATAGAAATAATTTTTAAAAATTTAAAAATATTTTTTTGACATTTATTTCTGTCAAATTAGTTTATATTTCATCAAATTGATGATTTTGCCCTTGAAATTAAGCAATGGTTTCTTTAATTGTCCTTATTTGGAACAAGATTCAAAATTCAGGGCCAAACGTGTCACAATTGAAAAATCAGGGACCAAAGTAACACAAGCTCCAAACTATTGGGACTGTTAGTATAATTTGCCCAAAATAAAATTTCTCTGGCATGTTGATTTTCTTTGTAATTTCTTTGGCATTAACACATCCCATTGAAATATAAAATTTCTTTAGAATTCTCCTTGTGCCTATTAATTTTCTCTGAAATTTACTTATTACTCCTCTTTTGAGCTTCTTTCTCAACCTAGTTGTTTTTTTTGTGTGCGCGAAATTTTCTTTGGTATTTGAAATTTCTTTGACCATATTAGATTCCCAAATTTGTGTGTGATACTCAGAGAAATTTGTAAAAATGAAATTTCTCTGACATGTTGATTTTCTTTGCAATTTCTCTAGTATTAAGATATGAAATTTCTCTAGAATTCCCCTTGTACTTGTTGATTTTCTCTGTAATTTACTTAGTACTGCCCTTTTGAGCTTCTTCTTCAAGCTAGTTGTGTGTGTGTGATTTTCTGTGGTATGTTGATTTTCTCTGTCATGGGATTTTTTACCTTTACAGTGAACATTTTGAAAGATTGGAATAAATTTTTCTGTGTGATAGCTAGAGAAATTAGATTTTTTTGCCCTTGTTATGTTGATTTTCTTTGGCCAAATCACACACTCCCCCTTGTGATTTTGTTTGGCCAAATCAACTCGAAATCAATAAAAAACGATGTATGTAATTTAACTTCAAATCGACGTATGTAATTTTCTTCAAATCGATATATGTAATTTTCTCTAGCATGTTCATTTTTTTCTACATTTACAGTGAACATTTTGAAAAACTGGAATAAATTACTCTATGTGATGGCCCGAGAAATTTAGGTTGCGTTTGGTAGAGTTTTGTAAATATGATTTAAGAGTATGAGTTGTATTTTGAGTTTGTGAGTTTTGGAGTTATGATTTGAGTGTGAAAAATTTGTTTGGCGAAAGAGTTTTGAATTGAGTGAGAAATTTTTGATGTGACATATGATATTTGATACAAAAACTTACAACTCATAACTATCATACAACTCAAAATTCTATTAAAGCACATAAAAAAATTTAAAAATTCAGAAAATATTTTTTTCGAATATATAAAAATTAACATATGTCAATTGCAAAAAAAATAAAATAAAAAATTGTGCCGTTCCGGTCAACCGGCCAGACGTCCGATGGGACATCCGGTGGGACGACCGGTTAGGCCAAATTTGAATTTTTTTTTTGAAAATCGCGCATCAGACAGAGTTTTGTGTAAAGTCTTGTAAAATGTTGTGGAAATGTAATTTGAGTGGTATCCAAACATCATGTTGGAATGTGGGGATAGAAATATAGTTTGGAAATCATTCCAAATAGAGCTTTAATTTTTTTCCCCTTGCCATCTTGATTTTCCATGGCCAAATCACACATCCCCCTGTGGTTTTTTGTAGCCAAATCAACTTGAAATCAATGAACGACGAATACCTCTATTGCAAATCAATTTGAAATCGACTCCATGATTAGAAATCAACTCAAATAAAGTCTCAAAACAAAAACTCAACAAAATTACAAAAATGCAATCTCCAATTCACAAATCGGAATCGAAAATCGAAATCCTTACACACATATCAAATTGAAATCAACGAACAAAGAACGAAGAACAACTCGAAATCAACTCCACTGGAATAACGAACAATGAAATACAGAGAATCAGAAATCAGAACGCAATCTCAATCCCTACGAAATCTCCACCAAAATAGCAAAAAAAATCTGTAATTTTCAAATCAAAATCAACATATTTAATATGAAATGGTAAATTAGGTATTTTACTATATTAAAAACGGATGAGGAACCTTAAATAATATAAAATAATATTGTGAACCTCTCATACTATTCAATATTGGAGATGGAGATGGATGTTAGACCAATTTTCTCATCTTGGATACTCCCTTAAATTATGTTACTAAAATTCTCTCAATTTTCTGAATTTTATAATTTTCAAAATACACATGTCATCTTACAATTGGTTTAAAATATCATGTAGTTAAATTAAAATAATATTAAAATACTTTTTGTTGAATTTCAATAATATAACAAAAGTTATAAAATTACAATCGCTTACTATCATAATAAAATCAATAATTATGAGAATGACAAAAATTTAATTCAAAAGACTTTCCGTTATATTTTTTCCGCTATCTTCTATTCCTATAATAATAATTCCATTACCTTCAATTTTATTCGTATAATAATAATACTCTCATTACCCTCAATACGGACGACATGTTTATTATAGAATAATTCCATTACTTTTATTACAAAAAATTTTCATAGAAATTCTATAATAATACCCACGTTTCTTTTGAACTCAAAGACTTAATTCATTTTCTTTTAAACTCTTTTTGATCTTTTAGAGGAGAATCACTACCTACATTTCAGACTCCTACTATTTTTTTTGATGTTTTGAAAGATAATCATTGATGAATCTTTGTGTACGCAACTTCTATTTTTATGATGTTAGATTCATAACTCTTTTATTATGTTAGATTATATCATTCTCTTATGATGTCGGATTTACATTTGTAACTTATTAATTTATTATTGGTATATTATTATTTTTTATAATTGATTTTTCTTTACTCTTTTTACTGAATTATTTTTTAAAATTTTTGCAAAATGGATCAAAGTCCGTATTCATAGATAAAATGGAACAAGTAACTAATGTGGCACAAGTTACAAACATGGAACATTTGCTATATGGTAATATTTTTATTAATATTTTACTTTAATGAAAAAAATTTATTAACACATTCACATGTATTTTCTTTTCAAATAAAACACAAATTTTAAACCTTAATCGTGCTATGCGTGGCTAATAACTTTATTATTAGAATAATATTATATGTACCAATTAATATACTAACTAGTATATTAACAGATAATGTGACATAATTTTAGAGGTTTTGAGTATTTGTAATTTGTCTAATGGGTGGAGTCAGTTATAATGACATAGTACTAATTGGTAAACTAGTGTGTATATTAATTGGTATATGTAACACTACCATTATTATTAGAAGTACATTTCCTTTTTGATGATACAGTTTGTCCCAGTGAATGGATCGGACTGGTCCAAGCTCCTCAAGCCCAGATCCAAATGATCAAGCCCACCGGGTAACTTGCAAACAAGTTCAACGGCGAACGGGGTAGTTCCCCAATGAATCCTCCGACGAGCAAGTTATGAAGAGAAGTAGAGTGTAGAGGGAGAGATCAGAGATAGAAAAGCTTAACCTTCTTCATGTCTTCAACGCTTGCTTATATCCTTTGGTAATTATTTTGCTGTCCCTTCCGACCTGCCCTCCTCGCCGAAAGTCTATGCCGTAGCTTACCTTGTTCAGGGTAAGGGGGTCCTATTCCGGCGGAGAGGTGTTGTCATAATATATGCTGTGATGGGCTGCATTAATGGTGATGTGCAGTGGCAATAACTTTGCAAATCTTTGTCTGCTGATGTGCCTCGTCCTTCACCTGCCGTGTGTCTAAATATCATTGGTTCTTTATGCCATGTTGGACTCCAGCTATCCTGGACCTCACCAACTAGGTTATGCATTGGGCTCCAAGTGATGGGCTTGGATTGTTCATAGTGATTCGTGGTCTTTATGGGCTTATACACGTCAGTCGTCCCCCATTCCCGAGTGCAACTTTAGTCCAACGAAGGGAATATTAATGAAGTAGATGAGGGTGTTAGGGATCGGCAGGATAGAGGTCGACCGACAGGGGTGACCGAGGGGGTGAACCGACCGGGAGGTGGTCCGACCGTGCAAGGCGACTGAGTGGAAGGACCGATCACGGGGAGGACCGACCGCAAAGGTTGGCCGAGTGGGAGGGTCGAATACGAGGAGGGCCGACCGCGAGGGGGGGCCAACCGCGGAGGTTGGCCGAGTGGGAGGGCCGACCACGAGGGGGGCCAACCGCGGAGGTTGGCCGAGTGGGAGGGTCGACTGCGAGGAGGTCCGACCGCGAAGGGTGAGGTAGAGGGACGTGGGGCTCGAGAGACGGCGTGTCACGTGGTGATTTGAAGTGGAAAAGACAGAGTGAGGGGAGGAGTCAATGGATAGTGGTCGTACATGTGGCAACATCCCGCGGGGGGAGGGAGATTAGGCGCTAGATCAGAAATGAAACGATAGGTCATTATGGGTGTTGAAAAGACAGTTTTGGCGGGTGATTTGAAAAGTTTTCAAACTGGTGAAAATTAATTGGGATCCTTGGAATACGGGCAAACCGTGGGCTTTTGGCATCATTCGATTCACCTACTTGTTTACAAAAAATCAAAACATTCCAAGTGTTAATTCCTTTGTTGCTCACGATACACCTTTGCAACACTTTTTCAATTTCCCTGCACCTGCATCCGAAGCGATTCGCAAACATACCATAAAGATAGCCCAAGAAGAAACTGCGAATATCAGGGTGGATCCACTTGGTGATGATGATGCAGTGGAGTTGGCGCAGCAATATAGGATGGAGAGGGGAGGGGAGTCGGTGGTACGATCCCATAGTTCCACCATGATAGCAGCGTCGAAGCCAATCAGCCAGGCAAAGCCAGATCACTGGCATACAAAGGCAGATAGATCAATGGTTAGTACAACGGATTTGGAGGCTATGCAAGAAAAACACCAGGTGCCTGCTGAAATAGAGTTACTGTTGCCGACGTCGACAGAGAGGCCATTTGACGCCAGGCCAAGGGAGTTTGCCCTTTATGAAGAAGCATTGAAGGGAGGACTGAGGCTGCCCTTGCCGCAAGTGGTGGTAGATGTCCTGAATTGTTTGGAGGTAGCGTCGGGCCAACTAATGCCCAATGTGTGGAAGATCTTACTGGCCTGTGCAAGCGCGAACGAAGGGGCGGCCATGACAGTAGACGAATTCTTCGCATGTTACAAGGCGTCAAGGCAGCAAGAGACTTGGGTCACTCTGTAGGCAGCAGCAGGGAAAGGGCTAGTGGCGGGGCTGCCGTCGTCGATCAAGGGGTGGAGACCACGGTAGTTCTATGTGTTTGCCAGTGGAGGGGTTGGAGTGCGCACCATTTGGAAAGTGCCCACCAAGTCTGTGGAGCCAAAGCTGGGGGCAGCAGCAGAGGAGAAGGTGAAGAGGGTAAAGGAATGAAGGGAGAAGGAAGGGGTTAGGTGCGACGAGCTCGTTCAGCCGTCGGCTTTGTTTGAGACGGGGTTGGGTCCACAGCCGAGCGGTGGGGACCTCGACCGAGCGGAGTTGGAGGCTAGGAAGAAGGCTCAAGAGGTGGAGGGTCAGACCATCCTTGCCAAAGCTAAAAAATTCAAAGAATCTCAGGAAGACCGACCGCCAAGGCCGTTTGCAAGGGAGCGGATCCGTCCTCGCCCCAAACCCTTGGGGGAGAAAAACTTAGGTGAATTTGTACAACAACCGCCCCCAACAAATCCTTTGAAGGAGAGGTCTTTGAAGGAGATGGAGGTGTTGGGCGTAGTGAAGAAGAAGATGAGAGTGAGGAAGAGTGAAGAAGAAGAGCCTGCCCAGAAGAGGAAGAGGGAAGTGAGGATAGAAGAGACCAGTATGGCGAAGGGGGCAGAGGGGGAGAAGTGAAGGAGACCCCAGGAAGAGTAATCGCCCTAGAAGTGGTGGACATTGCCTCAGAGGGTATGGAAGTCGTTTCAGTGGTGGTGGCGATCGCCGCGGGGGTCGCGAGGGTCGCCCCTAAAGTGCAAGTAGAAGGTGGGGCGACTAGCCCTGAGCCAAGAGGGGAAGAACATCTCCAGGGGGCTCCTGCACCCCAAGGAGGGGGAATCAGTCTGACTACTGCGATCTACCTTGCTCGTGCGGTGGCTGGGCGGCTGAAGGGAGAAGAAGGCCCAGCTAGGGCAGGGGCAGACCGCCTTGTGGGAATCGTAGAAGAGGCACCCTTGCACTCAGCAGCCAGATTCAATGAGGCTGAACTGCTGAGGGGGTTATGCGCCGCTCAAATGGAGGTAACCACCTTAGCAGGGGCTCTGCTGAGGAAGGCTGGGGCTGCAAAGCTCCAGGCAGATGGGGCCAAGGCTCAACTTGCAAGGTTGAAGAAGGAGAGCGCAAACTGGGAGAGTGCCCACGCTGAGCTGCAAACGGTCAAGGTGGAGCTAGAGAACACATGCCGCCAGGTTGTGTCGCTCGAGTTCCAACTGGTTGGCGAGCAGAAGAGGTTGGATGAGGCCGAAAAAGCCTGCGCGGTCGCGGTCGAACGGTACGAAGAGGTGATGAGCAGTAATGAAGAGCTGGTCAGGCAGAAGGATGAGGCAGACGTGAAGATTAGTGATCTGCAGAAGGAGCTGGAGGGCGAGCGTACAAAGGCACTGGAAGAGAAAGAGAGCCTTCGGAAGGAGTTGGAGGCAGAGAGAGCCAAGGCAACTGCCAAAAGGGCGTCCCTGAAGAAGGAGCGGGAGGAAGAGAGGGCTAAGGCAGCCTCTGAAACGGCGACCCTACAGAAGGAGCTGGACGAAGAGAGGGTGAAGGCAGCCTCTGAAAGGGCGGCTTACCCCGATCTATATATGGCAGCAGTGGATCAATTCAAGGGGTCTGCTGAGTTTCAGATGGCAGTGGATGCTGCGGTCGCCAGCAGTTTGGCGAGGGAGGAGTCTGGGGGGGCGGGCCCATCGAGGACGATCGTTGGGGGCAAAACTGAAGTGGAGGTGATTGAGAGCTTCCGGCAGTCAGACTTCTATAAACACGAAATGGCTGAGTTCTGGGACAGTGGCTGGAAAATGTTCAAACGTAGGGCTGAAGAACTGTTCCCAGACTTAGACCTCAGTAGTGAAACAATTGGTGAAGATGATGTGGCCCAGACCCCCCTGGATGAGGGTATTGAAGAAGAAGACCTTGTCTCCAGTGAGGAAGAATGAGTGAAGTGAAGAAAGTTTGTACTTAAGAGAGTTTTTTTTTTTTTTGAATGGCTGTAATGAATTCATGTACAAATTTCTGAATAAATAAAATTGCAATTATGTTTTCGTTTGATTGTCTGTGCTTGTACAGCTGAAATGAATGAGGTGTATAACTCATTGTGAAGTGCAAAGTGAAGTTAAACTTGTAATAAGAAGTAAATGTAAGAACTTCTCAGTGTAGAGTAAAGTTGAAGTTGTAATAAAAACTCAATGTAGAGTGAAGTTAAGAACTCCTCAATGCAGAGTAAAATTGAACTTGTAATAAAGACTCAATGCAGAGTAAAGTTAAGAACTCCTCAATGCAGAGTGAAATTAAACTTGTAATAAAGAGTCAATGCGGAGTAAAGTTAAGAACTCCTCAATGCAGAGTGAAATTGAACTTGTAATAAAGAGTCAATGAGGAGTAAAGTTAAGAACTCTTTAATGCAGAGTGAAATTTAAAATGTAATGAAATTATAAGTTTGTGTTTGCCACACTGCTGAAGTAGATTAGTGGTTTATTGGAGTGAGGCTTGGCTTGTAAGGGAACAGGCTGACTTGTAAGAGTTTGATTGAGAAGAAAATGGCCTGACTTGTAAAGAAAACGTGTAAAAAGGTCTTTGGAATTTGACTAAGCAAAGAGTGGTGTAAAGACTTGGACCTGGAATTGTAACTAAGTGTGTCTACTAATTCCACAAGTATGAAGTTTGCATAGATGGCTTTGACCGAGCCCTGCACGCATGCTTAGTTAGGGCTTAAGCTATGATGCACTGACGTCGTAAGGAACTCAGTCTGATCCTGAAATTGTGGCGCTCGGTCCAGCGGAGACTTGTTATGCTTAGGCTGGCAGAGGCTTGGTCTGGCCGAGTGCTTCATGCTCAGTCTGGCTGAGGCTTTATGATGCTCAGTCTAGCTGAGGCTTTTTGATGCTTAGTCTGGCTGAGGCTCTGGCTGAGGCTTTTTAGTGCTTAGTCTAGCTGAGGCTTTATGATGCTCAATCTGGCTGAGGCTTGTTGATGCTCAGTCTGGCTGAGACTTTTCATGAGTGCTGCAATCAAAGCGTCATTGAGACACCATACAAATAACTGAGATATATAATTGATGGCAGGGGAAGTGTAACCCAATTAATTAAAAAGTTACATTGCGTAAGGAGATATCAAGAATGCGTAAATTTGCCGGAAAGAAAATATAATTACTGAGCGATACAAAAGTAGGAGCTTATTGAAAGTAAGGTTTCAGGTGTTCGGCGTTCCATGGGTAGGGAAGGTCTCGACCTTCCATGTCCTGAAGTCGGTAGGTGCCCGGACGTGATCTGGCTTTCACAACGTAAAGTCCCTCCCATTTGGCTGCCAGTTTACCCTCAGTTGGATTTTTGGTGGCAAGAGTTGCTTCTCTCAAGGCAAGGTCCCCTACAGCGAACTCCCTTGGTCGGACTTTCCGGTTGTAGTGTGTTCTCATTTTCTGTTGGTATGCGGCTAGTCTGACCGCGGTGGTCTCTCTGAGTTCTTCGATTAGGTCCAGGTCTGCCCGACGGAGCTCTTCAGTTTGTGCTGGATCCGGATGTAAAACCCTGGGAGTAGGCAGACCGACTTCTACTGGAATAACCGCCTCAGCGTCGTATGTTAAGCGGAAAGGGGTTTCCCCAGTGGGAGTCCGAGCTGTAGTTCGGTAAGCCTGGAGTACATTCGATAGTTCCTCAGCCCAAAGTCCCTTAGCAGCTTCGAGCTTAGTTTTGATGATCTTCAGGAGAGAACGGTTGGTGACCTCGACTTGGCCATTGGCCTGGGGAGGACCGAGGGAAGAGAAACATGGTTGAATCTGGAGGTCGGCACATAACTTCCTGTACTTGGCGTTGTCAAATTGTTTGCCATTGTCGGAGACGATGGCCTGAGGGAATGCCAAATCTGCAAACGATCGACTGCCAGATGAACTTGGTTGTATTCCGCTCGGTAATGGTGGCAAGGGGTTCTGCCTTTACCCACTTGGTGAAGTAATCAATGGCGACGATCGCGAACTTGGTTTGACCTCGGCCGGTGGGAAGTGGACCGACCAAGTCGATCCCCCATTTGGCGAATAGATAAGGGCTGCAAAATGTGATCAACTCTGTAGGAAGAGCATGTGGGATGTTGGCAAAACGTTGACATTTATCACATTTGAGCACGAAATCAGTCGCATCTTGATTGAGAGTTGGCCAGAAATAACCAGTACGGAGTATTTTGTGGGCCGGAGACCTGCCGCCCGAATGATTGCCACAAATTCCCTCATGAATTTCCCGCATTACATAGGTTGCTTGAGCCGAATTAAGGCATCGCAGGTATGGGCGTGAAAAACCACGTTTGTATAAGACTCCACTGACCAGGATGTAATTGGACGACTGGGCCCTGACTTTGGCGGCCTGCTGTTGGTCATCTGGGAGTTCCCCCGTTGTCAAAAATAGGAAGATGTCGGAGGCCCAAGGGATGGGTTCGTTTTGGAGGAACTGCACTTCTTGTAAGCCGGGTGAGATGGCCGGGTGGGCTAGGTATTCGAAGCGGACACCGTGGCTGAGGTCGGACTGGTCTGCAGAGGCCAACTGAGCCATCTCGTCTGCCTTGGAGTTTTCCGCCCGACGTATGTGCTTGATGTGGAAGGTATTGAAGAGGCGAACAAAGGGGAGGGCCATATCCCTGTAAGCCCGCATTGTGTCCTCCTTGGCATCGAATTCCCCCGTAATCTGGCCGACGATGAGCTGGGAGTCGCTGAACACCCGGATGTGGCTGACTCCATTGTCCTTGGCGAGGCGAAGTCTTGCTATCAATGCCTCATATTCGGCCTCATTGTTACTGGCATTAAACAAGAAACAGAGAGTACATTTGAAATAGCCGCCCTCAGGGGCGGTGAGAATTAGGCCAGTCCCACTACCTTCCCTGCGGGATGATCTGTCCACGTTGAGAGTCCATGAATGCGGGTCTTCTGGCTCGGTAGGGGTTGGTGGGGGTGGGGGCGCAGCGGTTAGGGTAGGATTAGTGAATTCCAAGATGAAATCCGCGATAACCTGTCCCTTAATTGTTGTTCGAGGCCGGTAGGAGATGTCAAACTGACTGAGTTCCACAGACCACTGCATGAGTCTGCCGGAAAGTTCTGGTTGTTGCATGACCTTCTTCAATGGATGGTCGGTGAGAACCACTATGGAATGGGCCTGGAAGTAAGGACGAAGCCATCTGGAGGCGGTGACCAAGGCCAAGGACAATTTTTCTAACAGCAAGTAATTCTGCTCTGCTCCCTTGAGAGCCCGACTGATGTAGTAGACCGGCTGTTGTACAGAGTCGTCTTCTCTGATAAGAGCTGCATTGACTGCGGCGCTTGAGACGACTAAATAGAAGAAGAGGGGCTCGCCCGTGATTGCTTGTGAAAGGAGGTGGGGATTTGCCATGAACTGCTTCAACTGCTGAAAAGCTTCTTCAGATTCAGTTGTCCATTCAAAAGATTGCCGAAGAACTTTGAAGAATGGTAGGCACTTATCTGTTGCGCAGGAAATGAAGCGATTGAGGGCCGCAACTCGGCCAGTGAGCCTTTGACCCTCCTTAACCGTTCTGGGTGATTGCATCTCAATCAAAGCCTTGATCTTTTCAGGGTTAGCTTCAATGCCCCGCTGACTGACCATAAAACCTAGAAACTTCCCAGATCCCGCGCCAAAGGCGCACTTCTCTGGGTTGAGCTTCATTTGGTACTTGCGTAGGGTGGCGAAGGTCTCTCGCAGGTTGGACAGATGATCAATAGAGAGTTTGCTCTTGATTGGCATGTAGACGACATAGACTTCCATATTCCAACCTATCTGATGATGGAAAACAGCATTGACCAACCGTTGGTAGGTAGCCCTAGCATTCTTCAGTCCGAATGGCATCACGCGATAGTGGTAGGTACCTCAGTCGGTAATGAAAGATGTATGTTCCCGATCGGACAGGTGCATTAAGATTTGGTTGTACCCAGAGAAGGCATCCATAAGCTGAGCATTTGATGACCGGCCGTGGCGTCGACCAGCAGATCTATGAGGGGAAGAGAATAGCTGTCTTTGGGACAAGCTCGATTTAGGTCAGAGTAATTGACATAGAGTTGTCATTTGCCATTGTTCTTGCGGACTAGGACCAGGTTTGACAACCATTTAGGGTAATCCACGTTTTGGATGAATTGGGTCTCAAGGAGCTTGTCAACCTTTGCGGCTATAAGTATATTGCGCTCTGGATAGAAGATGCGCTGCTTCTGGCGGTAAGGTCAGAAATGGGGTTCGATGCTGAGGCGGTGAGTTATGAAAGAGGGGTTAATGCCCGGCATGTCTGAATGGGTCCAGGCAAATACATCATTGTGCTCGATCAGAAGGGCGGTAAGGTCGGCCTTAGCTTGGGGGGATAGTTGGCTGTCGATCTTGGCAGTCTTCATAGGGTTGGTGGGATCGATGGGAACCTCGACGAGCTCCTCAACCGGCTCTCCTCTAACCAGCTCGTCCTCATCTCGGACGTCAAGTTCTTCAATGATCATGGCCTCCTTCAGCTTGATTTCCTTGAGTGAGGCGACATAACATTCCCTGGCTACAGTCTGCTCTCCCCTTACTGTCCCGACGCCCAGGTCGGTAGGGAACTTTATGGCGAGGTGGTAGGTTGAAGTGATAGCTTGGAAAGCGTTGAGGGCGGTGCGGCCAAGGATGATGTTGTAGGTAGAGGGACAGTCGACCACAAGGAAAGTGACCAACTTGGTAGTCTGCCGCGGGTATTCGCCGATGGTGAGGGGGAGATCGATGGAGCCGATGGAGGTCACCCGGTCGCCAGTGAAACTAACCAAAGGGGTTTGGAGGGGAGATAGGCTTTCCTCCCCAATCTTAAGCTGGCGGAAATAGTTGAGGAATATGATGTCTGAAGAATTGCCGTTGTCGATAAGAACCCGTCTGACCTTATAGTTGGAGAGGAGGGCAGAAATGACGAGAGGGTCATCATGAGGATAACGGATGCCTGTACAGTCGGCGTCCATGAAGGTGATGGGCTCTGTCCACTGCTTGGGCTGTTTGGAGGGTCGGTCTACCGTGGCAACTGCTCTGTCCGAGCCTTGCCTTATCTTCCTGAGCTCTGCCTTCTGAGTGGAGCGAGATGGTCCGCCATAAGCAAGGCCACCTGAAATGACTCGGATTTCACCAACTGGCAGAGGGGGATTACCTGGTGGCCGAGGCTGTTGTGGGGGACGATCATGGCCTTGGTTAGGTTGGGCTGGCTGCCGGGGTGGGGTACGCCGACGGTTGTTTCTGAGGGGCTCGGTTCTTTGCCTCTGCTGTGGGCGGGTGTCCGTGAACCGGCTGAGACGCCCTTGACGAATGAGGGTCTCGACCTGATCCTTGAGGTTGATGCAGTCATCAGTGTTGTGGCCATGGTCTTGGTGGTAACGATAATATTTGGACTGGTCTTTCCAGTTGGAAGGGGTCCGTGAGGGTAGGGGCCATTTGAGGGGGTAGTCTCGTTGTATCTGGTGGAGGACTTGTTCCATGGGAGAATTAAAGGGCGTGTACCGCTCGAACCGACCGGGCGGTCGGGCTGGTGCCGACCGGTCAGCACGGGGAGGTCGGTCGGTATAGTGGGGTGTTTGGCTGTTATACTTGGTGTTTCTGGGTTCTGAGTCTTTTCTCTTTTCTCTGGGGGTCGGGTTTTTAGATATTGGATCCTGCCGAGCAGCTAGTGAATCTTCGGCATTCATGTATTTCTGGGCTTTGGAGAGTAGGGTGACCATAGAGGTCGGGAGGTTTTTGGAGAGGGAGAAGAGGAAATCGGACGATCGTAGCCCGGCCATGAAAGCCATGAGGATGACCTTATCATCGTTTTTTGCTACCTGCAGGGCTTCGGTGTTGAAGCGGGTAACGAAACTGAGCAGCGACTCCCCCTCGATCTGACGGATGTTGAGGAGTTGGGTTGCAGGGCGGCGTTGGGGCTGGGCTCCAATGAAATGGCTAAAGAAGGAGTCGCTGAGATGTTGGAAAATGGAGACAGAGTCTGCTGGTAATTGGCTGAACCACAGTCGAGCTGACCCCTTCAGTGTCATAGGGAAAGCCTGACACATGATTTCGTCAGGGAAGGCATGGAGGATCATGAGGGTACGGTAAGTCTCTAGATGGTCGACTGGGTCCGTCGTGTCATCAAAAGAGTCAATGGTGGGCATCTTGAACTTGGCGGACAGAGGTTTGTCCCGGATGGAGGTAACAAATGGTGAACTTGCTGTGGTAGAGGGTTTATGCTAAATGTTCTGCATGACCCCTTGGAGCTGGAGCTTCATTGCTCGGAGTTTAGCGTCCCAGAGGGGAATGTGGTCACCATGGTCAGTCAATGGGGGCTGGACGCTGCTGGTTTCCCCTTCAGGGGCTGGTGCCATGACCGAAGGGTGTGGGGGTGGAGGTGGTAGATTTATATGCGAGGGGAGGGAGGTTGCAAACCTTCCAAGTTGGATGGATAGGGTTGCGGAACAGTATGGCTCGGGGCTCTTTCTTGGTTAGGTGGGATATCTGGAGGTGGTGGAGGAGGCATCAGAAGGTTTCTTTGGAGTAAATCATTTATCAAGGCCTGGTTTTGTTCGGCCATGCAGTTAATGCTGTTGGTAAGCTCAATGATATACTGTGGTGGGTTGTTTAGATTGGGAGGGTTGGTTTGATGGTCGACAGCATTATGGTGAGAAGCCATGGATCTAGTCGTGACCATACACTTGGATGGGTAGAAGGAAAAGGTTGTTAGGACAGAGCACAACTGGCGTCTGGATAAGAATCACTTCCCACAGACGGCGCCAACTAATGATACAGTTTGTCCCAGTGAATGAACCGGACTGGTCCAAGCTCCTCAAGCCCAGGTTCAAATGATCAAGCCCACTGGGTAACCTGCAAACAAGTTCAACGGGGAACAGGGTAGTCCCCCAGTGAACCCTCTGATGAGCAAGTTAGGAAGAGAAGTAGAGTGTAGAGAGAGAGATCAAAGATAGAAAAGTTTAACCTTCTTCTTGTCTTCAACGCTTGCTTATATCCTTTGGTAATCGTTTCGCTGTCCCTTCCAACCTGCCCTCCTCGCCGAAAGTCTATACTGTAGCTTACCTTGTTCAGGGTAAGGGGGTCCTGTTCCGGCGAAGAGGTGTTGTCGTAATAAATGCTGTGGTGGGTTGCATTAATAGTGATGTGCAGTGGCAATAACTTTACAGATCTTTGTCTGCTGATGTGACTCGTCCTTCACCTGCCGTGTGTTTGAATGTCATTGGTTCTTTATGCCATGTTGGACTCCAGCTGTCCTGGACCTCACCAGCTAGGTTATGCATTGGGCTCCAAGTGATGGGCTTGGATTGTTCATAGTGATTCGTGGCCTTTATGGGTTTATACACGTCACTTTTCCAAGCAAAATTTTCTTAAACCCATGTTATGCATTAAATATAAATATTAATAAGAATATTTTGATTGATATGCATTTAATGTAAATATTAATAAAAATATTTTGGTTTTCCATTGAAGCAAATATTAATAAAATTTTCTTAAATCTTAATTATTTTGTCCTTAAAAGTTCATTTTGATAATATATATTTAATTAAAAATAATTTTATTAAAGTTTTTAGTAATGATGTTATTAATTCATTTTGGTTAATGTAAAACACATGAAGGTGTTTTTAATTATAGTTTTAGTAATAATTTTATCAATTTTTTTTTTTTTTTTAGGTTTAAGGTAAAACACATCAAGGTGTTTTTAATTAAATAAATATATTTTTGTTTTTAATTAAAATACATATTAGGCAAAAAAACCTTTAAGGGTAAAATAACTTTTAATGACCAAATATTTGCAGACAAAAGTTCTTTTTTCCCATATCACTGTAACAAAAGTTCATTTATGGACAAAATTAAAATTTTTAAAGACCAAATATTTTTAGGGAAAATCGGTCTAGGGTCCCTCTCCCACTTTTCGTAATGGAAGAGGTCCACAAAATTATATTATGATGTCTAAGGTCCCTACAGAGAAATTTCATATCCCTCACCCTTCAAACCTCCATAAACCAATTCGATGATTTGTCTCTCCATTCTAGAGAGAGAATCTAGAGAGAGAGAGCGCCATAGTTGCATTGCAGATCTGTTGAACAGACATGGAGGCTGCCTACTTCAATGATTCTCAACGTGAGGCAGCAAACGATGATGGTGTAATTGCTGGACTCAATGTAATGCGAATCATCAATGAACCCACTGCCGCTCCTTCTTGGCAGCCTCTCGGATCAGATTATCGAAGAAATCTTCGATTGTTATCAGACATATTCACCCCCACATGTATTGACTTTGCCCAACTCCAGTATGGCGTCCCAGAAGTCCATCATCCACCGAACCTCATTTTAGAGAGAGAATCTAGAGAGAGAGAGCGCCATAGTTGCATTGCAGAGCTGTTGAACAGACATGGAGGCTGCCTACTTCAATGATTCTCAACGTCAGGCAACAAAGGATGATGGTGTTATTGCTGGACTCAATGTGATGCGTATCATCAATGAACCTACTGCCGCTGCCAGGCGTCCATACACGATTGCTTGAACACTGGCCATTAGTTTCGCTATCTCTCGACCTGAGAAGCCTTCTGTCTTCTTGGCAGCCTCTCAGATCAGATCATCGAAGAAATCTTCTATTGTTATCAGACATATTCTCCCCCACATGTATCGACTCTGTCCAACTCCAGTATGGCGTCCCATAAGTCCATCATCCACCGAACCTCATTCTTCGAATCTACGAATCTCTCACTCCTCCACCACTATAAACGAGATTGAAAAACATTTTAGAGACAAACCGAGAACAAGAAAGAGTCTCTATATACAAACCCATGCCAATTTTAGACCCTTGGCCTCATTTTTAGCAAACTCATTTCCTATAAACAAGAAAGGGACAAATTGAGAGTGTGAATCTGAGGAGTTCTTACTTTAAAAACCCTGAAAGCTCTGAAAATTGAAAGCACTTTGCGTATACACTGACTTTTCCATCTCTTTGCGAATTTCTCTGGGTTTGGGAAATTTATTTGGTTTAAGTGAATTTCTTTGGGTTTGGAGAAGAGAAATTTCTCTGGAGAGAAGGGAAGGCCAGAGAAATTTTCTCTAGATGGCCAGAGAAAATCACAGAGATGAGTATGTGATTTAGTCAGAGAAATTTGAAAATTTCTCTGTGAAGTCACCAGAGAAATTCTCTGTGAACCAGAATTCTCTATGAAGTTCACAGAGAATTCTCTGTGAAATTTGATATTTGATTCTACAGAATTCAGGTTGTAGAGTTGGTAATAATTGTTGATTTTGCTAAATTCGACTTCACAGAGAAAATTGGTGCAGGGACTTACCTTCCCTAGACTTTCCATTGCAAATTTCTCTGGTCTTCCCTTCTCTCCAGAGAAATTTTTTTCTCTGGCCTTCTGTATATTTCCCACTCTCCATTAGAATTAGGTAAGGATAGATATACCTTGAAAAATTTGTAGATAAGTGCAACAAAAATTTATTGAATTCATTCAAAGAAAATGATAGGAATTTCCCAAACAAATTGTAGAAATTCTGAATCAATATCAACAATATAGCATATTCAAACAAGATGAAGCACATTACAATTTCTCTAGAGAGAAGGGAAATTTCTCTGGAGAGAATGGAAGGCCAGAGAAATTTACAGTGGGAATTCTAGGGAATGTTAGAGAAATTGGAAAGTCCAGAGAAATTCTTCCCAGAATTTCTCTGGACCAATTTTCTCTTTGAAGTTGAATTTTCTCTGGAAGTCTAGGGAATGACTTCTTCTCTTTCTTATCTATGCTAAGGTATGGCAAAATCTTACTGTCAACCACCTCATCTTGTTGAACTTGATCTACAAAGAGCTCTAGGATTAGAAAACAGAATTTTGATAGTAACCCTTCATGAAAAGATATTTGTAAGAGAACATATAAAATGCACGATGATGCAGAGTTTCCTGGATTGTGTGAATTTTCTCTGAACTATCTGAATTTTCTCTGAACTATCTGAATTTTCTCTGAACTATCTGAATTTTCTCTGGACTATCTGAATTTTCTCTGGATAAAGAGAATTTCTCTGGAAAGTCCAAAGAAATTCTCTGGACCGAATTTTCTCTGGATCGAATTTTCTCTGGATTGATGTTGAAGGACCTTAGACATTATGAAAATATTGAGTGTCCTTTATACTATAAATTCTTAATATCAGGGACCTTAAAAAAAATCCCCCATATTTTTATTGCCAAATTATTGTTGTTGTGCTAAAATATATTTTTAGTGAGATTTTTAAAATTTCAGTGCTAAAATACATTTATTTGGTTCTTGACACTATTATTGATACTAATTTAGTATTTTTTTTTTTTATAACCTCTTAGGACTTTTTTTTTTTTTTTTTAACTTTTTGGAACCAACAAATTTGATACTTAAAACTATTATATGCTCGATACATTATAACACTTTTCACTCGTAACGAAATAAATCATAGGGGAATTTTTTTTAAAGTCCCTGATATTAAGATTTTACAGCATAAATGACACTCAATATTTTCATAATGTCTAAGGTCCCTCAAGTTGATCTAGAGAAAATTGATCTAGAGAAATTTCTCTCCGGAGAAATTCTGGAAATTTTTCTGGACTTCGGAATTTCTCTCCAGAGAAATTCTGGATTTATCTCCAGAGAAATTTTGAATTTCTCTGACTTCGGAATTTCTTTGACTTCAGAATGTGTTTTAACCAAATTTCTCTGACTTCAGAATTTATCAAATGTGTTTTAACCAAATTTCTCTGACGATGCTGTTTCTTATGATATCAAATGTGTTTATCAAATGTGTTTTCATAATGTGTTTTAACCAAAATTCTCTGAAGATGTTGAAAGAAGCTTTGGCAAAGCGCAACAGTGAATTGCAAGCTTCCAGGAGTATTTGGCAATGGAACTGAATTTTCTCTGGGTTGAGAATTTCTCTGGTAATTTAGCTCACAGAATGTCTATTTCGATTATTTTTTTTCATTTGAACTGAATTTTCTTTGGGTTGAGAATTTCTCTGGAGAAAATTCAATTCAAATGAAAAAAATAATCGAAATAGATGTTCAAAATAAAGAGAGAGAAAGCTCCCCCCGGTAACAATGGTGTTCTGTTATCTCCTTCTCCTCATCCATGTATTTGAGAGCAGCGGTTTGGGGGCGAGACATGAAAGCTCAGTCGTTGACAGTGAAGCATTCGGTGACTGTTTGTTTACTGCTCACCACAACTGCTTGGCAGAACCCGAGTCGAATTATGAAGATGGGACCGTGTTGGTCGGCCATGGCCGCTAGGGTTTGGAAGAGTGGGATTTGGCCGCCGAGGAGGTGGAGGTGGCCGAGGATCGACTATGCACCCTTTGGTTGTGGGGCTTGGATAAAGTGTTTGTTTGTGGTGGTGTTTTTGGACATCCATATTTTGGAAAGGAGAAGTAAGGCTACAAGGGTTCCAGTTGCTTGAAGTAGAGGAAGCAAATCCATTTTCACAGAGAGAGGAATATGGAGAGGAAATTATCTCAGGTTCTATATCAATTTGTTTATCACTTGCAGGCAAGGTTTTGTAAGAAATTGATTGAGAATGGTAACTGAACCCAAGGCAGCAACTGAAGAGTCAAAAATCGACTTATTCAAAGACAAATTTCTCTGATATATGTTTAGGGACCTTAGACATCAAAAAATAATATTATGGATCTCTTCCATTACGAAAAGTGGAAGAAGGACCCTAGACTAATTTTTCCTAAATCATAATAGACCATTATTATATTATTATCCAGATTGATGCACATTTAATTTTGAAATAATTTTAATACTTTTATTTGTTAACAATTTATTATTATATTGTCAATACTTCACATTATCTTAATTTTTTTTTTTTAATCTTTATGAGCTACACAATAATTTTTTTATTTTATTTTAAGAAATATAAAAAAATATTAATAATATAAATGTATTAACGGTGCAAGCATTACTCTAGTAAATGTATATATATAAAACCACATCGTACCCAACCATATAGCATGAATAAAGATTGAGAGTTCTAATTTTAAAATTTTAAAGAGAACTTTAGTGAGATAGCAAAGAGTAGGACCCATATATGATGTGATCTATCTATATTTTTTTTGTCTTTTTCTCTTGCTACATCATTACAGCTTTTTTAGAGTTTCAAATACAACATGCAATGTGGAGTGCACATGATCAGTACACGTGTCATGGTTTTGGTGCACCTAGCCCCTGATTATCAGAGGCTCCTTTTTTTTTTTGAACAGCTGATAAGAGGCTCCTTGTGAGCCAAAATATAGGAGAGAGAGAGAGAGAGAGAGAGAGAGAGAGAGAGAGAGAGGGAGACTTGTAGTTGCATGTTGAAGCCCATGTCATATCCACGAGCTTGAGTTGATTAGGGGACCAGACATCTACTTTAGCATTCTCTTTTTATAGCTTCTTGTTTCATAGTCCAAACAGACTTGGCCAGACCGACAACTTTCATAAGAGAAGCTTAATCACCAAAACAAAGAGTGGCCAAGTGAGCCTCAACTTTGCATGCTTTTCTGTTTGGGTGCTTTTGTTTTTGAGTTATGCAGATTTTACATTAATCAAACACACACACGCACACATATATATATTTTAGCCATGTTTATTTGGGTGGACATGAGATTGGAATTGGATTAATAGTCTAATAAAATTATTAATCCGATGTTTGGTTAAACAATTGAAGTACGAACTAATTATTTTAAACTTGACTATTAGTTAAGATAGGATACATAATCCAACGGATTCGTAGTCCTAGGACTATTAGTCATAGGAATGCTAATTCAGTCCGCCTAAACAAACATGGCCAATTATCATATCTATATCATTTTCGAGTCAAAATTTGTTGGGATATTTACATCTCATCTTGTCCAATCACATCAAAATAAACATGAAGAGAATTATCACAATTTAAGTGGTTGAATAAGAACTTGTCTACATCTTAGAGAGAAATATTTTATTATATGAATAAATTAAAACACATGAAAAATAGTTAAAATACTCGAAATTTACACTATTATCCTAACTCCGTGCTCAAAATTCACACTACTATCACACAATTATTCATCGTGATGTCCCACATGATTTTTTTTCACACTCTTTACATCTCTATTTTTTTTGTTTTTTTATAACTGGTCTCTTACAAAAAAAATAAAAAAATAAAAATCATAGCCTTCATAAGTATTTAAAATAGTTTACAGTCATATACCATCTCAAATATATATATATATATATAAATCAAATTAATAATTATTTGATCCCACATATATCATATGAGTGGAATAATCCGACAATTAATGAATGGGACCAGTTTTTTTCATGTTGGGATTAAGATTGGACCCATTCAGTCTGGCCCATGGGTCTATTTTTTGTATCTCGTTTCGATAATTCGAATCGTTAAATATGTAGAACTCATCGAGTACTATATTCCTGTAAAAAATCACATTGATTGGATATCGATAGCTATTTGATCAAACCAGATTTGTATTAAAAAAAATAAACGGTGAAAAATAAATGGTTGACCAAATCCTAATCCGATCAATAGTTATTGATATCTGATCAAAGATAAATTACTCGATGAGTTCTACACATTGAACGGTTCGAATTATCAAAATGAAACCTAAAAATAGGCCCATGGACCAGACTGAATGAATCCAATCTTGAACTCAATATGAGAGAAGCTAGACCCTTAATAAATATCCTTTGTTTAAAACATTGACATTCATAACCCAACCACCACAATTTTTTTGCCTAATAGATTAGTGCCTTTTACTATTTTATATAAAAGAAGTGTGTGCTATTACCTAAAAAATAAAAGAAGTGTGTGTTTGAAACTAACGTCCCGTTTCACAAGCAGTGATCTCAGTTAAAAAGTTAAAAAATTATTAAAAAATATTAAAAAGTCAATAATTTATATTAAAAAGTCAAAAATTTTATTTTTTCTTTATTTTTTACATATCTTTTCGTAAAAAATTAAAAATTCATCCAAAACATATTAATTTTTTTCACATTATATTTTAATTAAAAAATCAAAAAATTATTAAAAAGAGTCTGTTATCAAATGAGACCTAATTTCCAAACTCAAAGTGCTTTTTAATGTATTTCTCAAAATCAAGTGGTACTTAGACTTCAATTTATTAAAAGTCATATGTTCAAAAAATAAATTCATCAAAACATGACTACAATTTACCCTCAAAGTTTTATTTTTTTGCCAAAAAAATAAATATATATTTGAATTTGATAAATAATTTAAAAATTACTTGAGTATAAAAAAGTTTTTATTTGAGGTATGTTATATAAAGACACTTTTTATCTTTTTATTTTTTTTGAGTTACATTACTTCTCTATTTTTTTATACATCTTTTTATAAAATATTAAAAATATAATTATTTAAATCATCTCAAAAAATCTAACCACGCAGATTTTGCAAAGAAAACATCGGCTTGAGACAAGATTCACAAGTTTAAAGTACATGCATGAGAGGGTATAGAAATGGAAAGAAGACAAGCCATCTCTATCCATAGTGAAAAGGATGACTAAGCCTCCTCCAACTACAAATTTTTTTTTTTTTTTTTTTTTTTGGGGGGGGGGGGGGGGGGAATCAGCAAGTACAGAATAATGTCATTACCAGTGAGACAATAGTGTTCTGATCTGTCACTATTTGGATCCATTAGAATCCCATTCAATAGAAAAAGAGAAATGTATGGTTGAGAGCTTTAAATTAAAATTCTGAAGTCATGTTTGATTCATTGCATTAATAATTTCATTCTTATCTTATTATTAATAATTTTACAAATTTGTTAGATTAATTATCTATTATATTAATAATCTTAAACTAAAATGTTAAAACAAACATAAGATAATTGAATCCACAAATTAATAATCTTAATCTTATGTTCTAATCCACCCAATCAAACATGCCATGAGAGTTTTAATGCGTGTGTGGGTCTTTGTGATGTTTTGGTCTTATTTTGTTTTTTTTGTTTTTTGATTCTTTAGTTCACTGGGCTGGTTTAGAACTCAAAATTTAGGAGGTATATCATTGTTGATAGAAAAATGCTAAAGATCTAAATATTTTATCAAATGTCTTAAATGAGTGTGAGACTCATATTATGTGGGTCTCACACCCATATGAGACATTTGGTAAAATATTTAGAATCTCTAACATTACTTCATTCGATATACATTTTATTTATTTATTTTAGTGTTCCCAATTTTGTTTTATCTAAATTTTGAATATATTAGGGTGGGGTTTGATAAATGAAATATTTTTGTTTTTAATAATTATTATAAAGAAAAACAATTATGGGCTCAGACTTTAATTCACATTGGTCCCTCATCTTAAATAATAATAATATTAATAATAAAATAATATGATCCTCCCATTACTTATTGTAAAAAAAATGAACAAAAAATGCTCAGATAATGGCCGGGTAAGCACATTCTAAAGGAATATTTGAAAAATTTATATCACCAATTATATTTTTCACCCACCCATTGTTATTTAAATTTGACTTTAGGCTCTAATGTTTCACCAATGACGATGTGATTGCTTTGACACAAAGTTTAACAAAATGAAGCCACCGACATTCTAGGGAGGTCTTGAGCCACTGAAGGCCGAAGCATGGGTCCTAGAAACTGAAAAACTGTTTGAAGTATTTCCTTGTGCAGAGGCACATAAAGTGTTATTGGCTACTTTTACTTTACAAGAAGAGGCTAGACGGTGGTGGATTCTTATTCATGATACAAACAATGCTATGACTTGGGCTCAGTTTAAAGAAGCTTTTTATGAGAAGTATTTCCTTTAGTGTGTCCGGGATCGCAAAGTGATTGAATTTGAACAATTGAAACAAGGCACCATGTCAGTAGCTGAATATGAATCTAAGTTCACCGAGCTCACCCAATACGCACCACACATGGTAGATACTGATTATAAAAAGGCTAGAAAGTTTAAAGGTGGGCTTAATGTGGAAATACTCGATCGAATTAATGTCTTGAAATTACTCAAGTATGTAGATGTCCTTGAGCGAGTGATCATAGCTGAGGCAAACGTTGCAGCATTTAAACAGTCTAAGGCACCGGCGACTGAATGACGGGGCAAGAGACAAAGTTTCAGTTTCAAAAAGGGCCGGAACAATTCATTAAATAAAAATCAAAATACAGGGTCAACAAGTAGCTCCAGTCAAGGAAATAATTCCATATCACCTTGTCCAGAATGTGGCAGAAGACATAAAAGGGTTTGTTACAAAATTTCTGGGGCATGTTATAGGTGTGGCAAGGTGGGCTACATGGTTAAAGATTGTCCTCTCATATCTCAAGGCACTAGTAGACCCATAGCAAGTGCTGCAGCATCTATACTATATATTAAGCAAAATAAGGTTTTTAACCCCAAGGTCTGTGGGAGCTCCAATCTCCTAATCCTAATTTTCTAATTTTTTGATTTAAAAAAAAAAACTCAGCATTTATTGACTTCTCCCAACCCACAATCCCTTTTGACTTCTCTCATAATTATTGCAACACCCTTTTCAATTTCTCTCATACACTATAGTTACACACAAAAAAATTTTAAAAAAAATAAGAATTTAGCTATAGACCTCAAAAAGATATAACATCTAAATTTAAATTATGATTTAATAATATAATTATGTATTTTTTTTTATGTATATCTATCAAAATTCTAAATCACTTAATGGGACAAATTAATCAATTTTCCAAAATTATTGATTTTTAATTTAAAAAATGGATTAAAAAAAACTATTGACTGATTTATTTATTTTTAATTTACAAAATAAATTAAAAAAACTATTGACTGATTTATTTATTTAATAACCAAAATATTTCATAATCTCACCCTCCTAATCTCTCTCACAAATTTTCAAAAAAAAATATTAAAACTTGCATTCCTTTTCTCTTCTCCAAAAAATCAGATAATATTTTTTATTAAAGTTGTAGATATCTACCTATATTTTATATATTATATTATAACATAACAAAAAAAACTAAAAAAAAAAAAACTTTAAAGTTTATCTAAATAAACTTTAAATCAATAAAACTCACATGCCTATCACATATCTAACTCACATCATAACTTACCTAAATAATAATAATTAAAAATAAATGGACACCATAGATAAATTAAATTTTAAAAAAAAAAGATACCCACAACTCCATCTTAAATAAATTGAAAAAAAAAATACCCGAATAGAAACCACACAAAAATAAAAATAAAAATAAAAAGATATATCTATCTATCTATCTATCTATCTATCTATCTATCTATATCAATACTATATATTAAGCAAAAGGGAGTTTTTAACCCCCAAAGCTTGTGGGAGCTCCAATATGCCAATCCTAATTTTCTAAGTTGTTGTTTTTTTTAAAAAAAATAACCTCAGCATTTATTAATTTCTCTCAACCCACAAGATTTTTTTACTTCTCTCATAATTATTGCAGTACCTTTTCCAAAACAAATAATTTGTATATTAAAAAAATTTAAAACAAATATAAATATCTCAATCTATATCTATCTGTTTATTTATATCTATCTCTAACTCACAAGTTTTGTGGGAGTTTCAATATCTAAACCTTAATTTCTTAATTTTTTTGATTTTTTTTGAAAAAAAAAAAAAACTTAACATTTATTAAATTCTTCCAAGTCTTTTTAATTTTTTCAATACGCACACTCTTTTTAACTTTTCACATACCTATTGCAAATAGTGAGTCTCCTTTTTGTTTTCTTCTTCTTGATTTCTCACTTCTACACTTTCAACTTCAATAACCACGTATGCAAACAGTAAGTCTTCTTTTGTTTTTTCTTTCTTGACTTTTCCTTTTGTTTACTGTTTTAATATTGTAGTTAGATAGCGCATAAAAGTATTTGTGATTTGTTTAGCGAATAAAAAATTATAATTTGATTTTTTAATATAATTGAAGTTAGATAAATATAAATCTTCACAAAGAGAAAAATATGATTATAATTAGTTGAATGATTCTTTTTTTTTTTAATGTGATTGTAGTTAGTTTAATAGTTCTTTTTTTTCATTTATTTATTTTATTATGGGAAAAATGTGATGTAATTGTAGTTTGTCCAATGACTCTTTTTTTTAATATGATTGTTGTAGTTAGTTCAATGGTTTTTTTTTAATGTTATTTAATCTTTTTATTTACTATTTTAATTTTATTTTTAATATGATTGAAGTTATATAAACATAAACACTCACAAAGAAAAAAAATGTGATTGTAATGTGATGTGATTGTACTTTGTTTCAATGGCTCTTTTTTTTTAATATGATTGTTGTAGTTAGCTCAATGGGTTTTTTTTTAATGTTATTTAATCTTTTTATTTACTATTTTAATTTTATTTTTAATATGATTGAAGTTAGATAAACATAAATACTCACAAAGAAAAAAAATGTGATTGTAGTTAATTCAATGGTTTTTTTTTTTAAATGTGATTGCAGTTAGTCAATGGTTATTTTATTTATTTATTTATTTATTTATTTTATTATGAGAAAAATGTGATGCGAATGTAGTTTGTTCAATGGTTTTTTTTTTTTAATGTGATTTAATCTTTTATTTACTATTTTAATGGTTTTTCTTTACAATTATTTATGAAAAAAATATGATTGTAGTTAGATAGCATAAAAATATTTGTGATTTGATTTGATTTGAATTTTTTCTGATTTGGTTTTTAAAGTACCAATTATTGATAATGATTAGATTGTATTTTGAAAAAAAAAATTGTAATTGATTTTTTTAACTCACTGTGTTTTTTGAAAAAAAATTGTAAGTGATTGTAGTTTGTTCAATGGCTCTAAAAAATCTCAATTTGAATTTCTAAATTTTTTATTAAAAAAAAACTCAGCATTTATTGATTTGGTCAAAATCCTCTGATCAACATTTATTAACTTTTTTCAATCCACATGTCTTTCCACATGCCTACATTTATTGATTTGGTCAAAATTTTTTGATCAGCATTTAAAATGCCCCCATACAAATAATTATAGATACAATCTGTGTATAGTTACTACAGCACCCTTTTCAACTTCTCCCATACATTATAATTAGTGATAAGATTGTTAAATTATTTTTATAAAAAATCTTAAAAAAACATAATTTATATATTAAAAAAAATCTAAAACAAATATAAATATTTATAATTATCCCGTGCATAGCACGGGTGATAGGCTAGTCAATTGTTACACCAAAACCCAATCCCAAAGCTACCGGAAAGGAACCTTTGAGGCAAGGCCGAGTATTTGCACTTGTACCAGGAGATGTGTAGAATATCGAGGCAGTTGTGTTAGGTATACTTTCAATTTGTGCTCAAAATGCTTATATTCTGATTGATTCGGAGTCTACACATTCGTTTGTCTCGCATGTTTTTTCACAAAAATTAAATAGACCACTAGAACCCATGAACTATTTATTAGTTGTGTCTTCACCTGCTGGGAGATCTATGACTTGTGCTTATATGTATCCTGCGTATGAGATTGTTATTGGGGATGTGCTTTTATATGTTGATTTGCTACATCTGAATCTTGATCGTTTTGATGTAATTTTGGGAATGGATTGGTTAACAAAATATCATGCCTCCATTGACTGTGTAACAAAGCAAGTTATTTTTTGTCCACCGGGATTACCTGAATTTAGTTTTAATGGGGTTGGTGTTGTACCTCCTCCATACTTGATTTCATCTATAACAACATCTAAATTGATTAAAAAGGGGTGTCAAGGATATTTATGTTGTGCACTGACTGTACCTATTGATACTAAAGTTAATGTGGATAATATTCCTATAGTCAGAGAATTTTCAGATGTTTTTCCAGATGATTTGCCAGGGGATTTGATTGACAGGGAGATTACGTTCACTATTGAGGTGATACCGGCTACACAGTTGTAGACTCCCCATTTTTGACCGTCCTCAAGACTTGGACGTCATCTTTTGAACACCCGATAATTTCGCATGCTAGTGTTCGTTTTGAGTCTCTGAAGGTCTCGACTAGACGTCTTGCCTTGGAGCCTCTTAAGTTGCCTGTTTTGTGCTTGGTTGTGGACCAAGAGCTTGTTGCATTGAATCTGGAGAAGAGGGTGGCTAGTCGGCCATCCCCAATGTCCATCGGCCATGGCTTGTGCCTGTCAGCCATCAGTGGTGGCCAGTCGGCTACACTGATGACCGATCGGCCACTAGTAATGGCCGACGGCCATTTTTCTCATTTTTCAGATATTTTATGTGCTAGCTGTTGATCACTGAAAGCTTCTTCCATACACGTGTATGAAAGGATGAAAGCAAGCTTTTGGCTTGCATTTCTATATAAGGGGAGGTCTCTCCCCCATTTTGAGACTTACAAAAATTTTGAGAGCAAAATTTCTGTCTCTCTTTAGAATCCTCTATTTCTTCCTATTTTGTGCTTGAAAGTGAGTTTTCTCTACACATTTGCATTAAGACCCTTGACCAAACACCTTCACCTTGGAACTGAGGTTCTTGGAGGCCTTGTTTGAGCTCCTAAAAGTGGTTTTAGCTCAGAATTTTCGCTGTTTTGTTGCTGTGCTTCAAGGGTAAGGACTTGTCCCTATTAAGCTTTGTTTTAGTTACTTGTTTGAACACCTTTGCATGCTACTTTGAGGCTGGTTTTAACCTCTAAAAAACTCTTTTTTTTAAGGTTTCAAGATGATGGTTTGAGTCTTGTTTGGTTAGGGGGTGGTTTCCTCCCTTTGCTCTTTGGCTTGTAAAGCCTTTTGAGCCATCTTTTAAAGCTTTTGAAACCTCCTTTTCTTGCCCTTTTAACCACTGAATTCTAGGGGAATTTTAGTGGTAAAAAGTTGGTTTTGAGGTCCATAATATGAGGGGTGGCCTCCCCTCCTTGTGTCTTGTTTGCATGTGTAGATGGCCTAGCATGTGAGCATGTTTTTCTACCTATTTGTGACTTGATCTCAGTATATTTTTGCCACTGATTTAGCATGCTTAGCTCTGTTTTGAGCCTTCTTGGTCATATGAGTCTTGTTATGCATGGTTGTAGTGTAAATGGCTTCACTAACTTTGTGTTTCAAGGCCTCTAACATGTTGTAAATGTGTTACTTGCATGTTGTAGCATCATTTAACATGTGATTTTAGTGTGTATAGCTTTGTCACACTCTGACATATTTCACTCTTTCATTACTTTTGAGAGTTGTGCTTTGAGCCTTGTTTGTGAGCCAATACTTGAGCATGTTTTTCTTGCTTTTTGTGCTTCTATCTCAACATGTTTTAGCCACTGATTTGGCATGTTTAAGCTCTATCCAGAGCTGGTTTGGTCATTTGAGCTTGATATTGCATGCCTCTAGTTTAGTGCTCTTCACTAGCTTTAATGCTTTTGGCTTTTAACATGTTGTGCATGTGTTGCTTGCATGTTTTAGCTCTTTTTTTTCATGCCATTTCAGCACTGAAAAATCTACAACCTCCTTCATTTTTTCATTTTTTCCATTTGTTTTGAGGATTGGTTAAACTTATGATTGTGTTTAAGCGAGAGATAGAACTTATGCTCAATGGCTTTAACTCTCTTTTGAGGGTTTCTACTAGTCAAAGGCATGATCTCTCTCATGTCTTAAATCATCCTTTGGTTGACCTCTCTCTCATTAGAGGACAATCACCTTGGACAAATTGACTAAAGAATGGCTTGGTAATGCTAAAATGTGTAAATAAAATGAGCAAAGTAAAACATGAACAAGACAAGCATTTGTGTTGCATTGCATGTGTTTGGATCGAACGCTAATCCAAACACAAGAAATGTGGGACGTTTCATACTCAAAGTGATGAAATGTGTCATGTTTCTTGGTCACCATCACCCTTGATCGTGCATGATAGGGTAGTGGTACTTGGAGTCTTATGTGTGCATTCATTAAACTTGTACAAGCTTGGTTCCTCGGTCATCATGCATGAAAATGCTTGATTGGTGGCTTAAGAGTCAAGTGCCACACTCCTTTGAGCTTGAGAAATAATGAGAAGGGTGGCAGTACACATATTTCCTTACAAATACATTGTTTTGCCTCTGTTGCTCTCTGTTGCAGGAAAAACAAAATTTTGGAAAAAATGGTGGCCGACCGGCCATTAAACTAGCCGAACGGCCAGTGTTTGTGGTCGACAACGACCTTTTGTGGCCGACCGGCCACCAGTCCATTTTTGTGCAAAGTGTTCCTGTCTTGGAGCAAAAGCGGTATGGAATGTTAGTTCGATGTTCAGTAATCAAGGCGAGTGCAAACAGAGGCAACTTGTGGCAAGGCGATGGATTTTTGGGAGAAAGCAATCGAGCATGCATGTCTCCCTAGCCCGCGAGGCCACTTTATCGCTTCACTAGCTAGTTGTAGTCAATTAATACATGTGTTGTAATTAATTAGTTTAACCTGTTTTGTAAAATTCTAATTAGCTTAGCATAGCTAGTTTCAATTCAGTTTGTAATTAATTAGCTAGAATAGTTAATTAGTTGGTTTGTAATAATTAGTTTAGCTTAGTGTAGCTTAGCTTATTTATTCGGACCCTCCTTTGACAGGGTGCAATGTTGTAATAAACGTGCGTGTGTGTGTGCATGTCTTCCAACCCCACTTCTTTCTCCCTTTTACTTAACCGCTTTCAATGGTTAGTTGTAGGGCTCATTTTGATTAGCATACCTTATACTTGCATGTTTGCATCATTCATTTGTATTGCATGCACCGGGCTCGGCGCGTCATTCAAACTGCATCATATTTCAATACATTTTTGAATGCGTGTATAGCGACCCCGGTCTTTTCCCATTTGATTATTGTATCCGGACTTAGGTTCCGTAGATTCTGTCATTATATAATTGTTGTTGTTGTCCCATATTTTCTTATTTGGAGTTATAGGATGTGTTGGGTAGGTTTGTTTCAGGTTGGTTGGGTTTAGAAACCAAGTGTTGCTGTCCAGAATTTTGGTTCTTCGCTCGAGCGAGGAGTTGGTCGCTCGAGCGAGCTGTTGTTTTTGGTTCTTCGCTCGAGCTGGGGTTTGGTCGCTCGAGCGAGAGATTGCGTCCAGTATGGACCTGTAGCATTGCATTCTTGGCTCGAGCGAGCTTTTCTTTGCTCGAGCGAGGATTTCTTGTTTCTGGTCGCTCGAGCGACCAAGTCTTCGCTCGAGTGAGCCTGTCCAGTTTATATACGCAGCAGCGGGTTTTGATCAGTCTTTTTCATCTTCTTTTTTATTCCAAACCCTAGGTCCGACTTCTCTCTCTCCCTACTCACCTTCTCTCTTAGGTTTGATCTATTTAGAGTGTGTTTCTACCCTAGTTGCTTTATTCAAAAGATAGAGGGAGTCGAGGGCTTTCATTTAATCTGAACATTTGGCGATTTGGAGCACATTAGTATTTGGGTATTCATCTCTGTCTTCTCCATTTGGGTTGTTTTCTTCGAGGTAGGGATTTCCTACTCCATTTTATAGGTTTTGTTCTAAATTTTGGTATATTGATATGTTGGGGTTACTTTGATAATTTTGGGAAAAACCCTAGTTGTATTAATTAATTAATTTGTATAATTAATTTAAGGGAATTGGGGAATTTGGTTAAATTCATGAAATTGAGGAATTCATTGATTAAATGGTATAGTTGGATAATTTAAATCACTCGCCTATTGAATTGTTGATATATTTACTTCCAAATCTAGAAATAACTATTTTGGGCTATCGGTGGAGGATAGTCGTGATTGTTGTAGACATTGCATGTGGATTAGGGATAACTGAAACTAATCACATTGGTTGAGCCATTCATTTTGACTGCTGAATTAATACAGACATTATGTGTATTGATTGTGTGTTATATGTTATGTGTTTACATACATTGTTTTGTGTGGGAGGAGATAGGGGATGTACTCCACGATTTAGGGGAAGATAGGGGATGGACCTCTAAACCGGATTTTGTTTGGGAGGAGATAGGGGATGGACTCCATTAGCATCACTTTTATGTGTGCTTATTTATATTGAAGTGTTTTTATTGATACAGCACTAAAATGTGTATCAAACTGGAAGTATGAAGTGTTTTGATTTGAGCTTGAGTCTCATTTGTTTGTTGACATTGGAAGAATGTGAATATGATATATATGATTCACTGTTGTAAGTTTGGCCAGGTTCTGAGCCATATTGATAATGTTGGAAAGTGGAACGTGTCATTGACAATAGTGTCATGAGACTGGATAATGTTGTAATTGATTATCTTGGTTAACCATCTATTGAATGCTATTGCTTTATTCATTGCTTATATTTGGTTTAGTATATTTCTACTGGGTTGTGGGTCACCCTATATGGGAACATCATTTTCAGGTTCAGGTGATAAGCTACCTCCAAGGACTTAGCTTGGAAGGGACTTGGATTTTGAAGACTATTTTCAGTTGTTTGTTTTTATTTGTTAGTACATGTAAACACTCAAGCCTAGGGCTTTATTTGGATTTGAGTTAGAACTCATACTTTGTTGTCCAAGTGTTGGCTTGGAAAGATGTAAGCCTGTAGGGCATTTAATTTGAGGTTACATGTAATGCTTTTATTTAGTAAGACTCTGATGAATATTATAATGAAATGTTTCCTCTCTAACATTGCATGCTGATGATACATATAATTAATGGGTTTATTTTTGAGGGCGTTACAACTTGGTATCAGAGCGTACCAGGTTTGAATACTTTGGGTACGTGGGAAGTGATTAGTATCACATTGGGTTCGTCTCGTTTGATAGAGACTTAGTGTAATGTTATATGCTTATGTGATAACATGTTTATGTGATTATGTGGGTATGGAATGTAGTTTCTAGGATGTTGATTGGACCCTTGAGTTTCTAGTAGTCTTGTTGGAAAGGCACTTGATCACTGCTGCTTCCAACCGGAACTATAGTAACACATTGTGACTATCATTATCCGGGAATGTAATTCGTTGGTGCTTATGTGATTATGTGCTTACGTGGAATGAATTATTGTTGTCCAATGCATTAGGACGCGAGTGTTTAGCTTCGGCACATTTATTAATGTGCTAACGTCTTTGTTTCCTTTATTAGGATGTCAGGACGAGGACGAGGACGCGGTAGGCGTGGTAGGCCGGGTAGGCAGGAGGTGCCAGTGCCAGAGGAGATTCCGGCAGTTCAGGAGGGAATTGGCCAGGCCAATGTGGCCGAGCCAGTAGGCCAGCAGGCTATGGGCGCTCTAGCCCGAGAGATAGCAGGGGCATTCAGGGAGTCAGTAGGCATTCTCAGAGCTGAGAATCAAGCTCAGGTTGTTGTTGCGGATGCAGGACCTTCCTTTCTGAAGAGGGAGTTCTTCCGGTCTAACCCGGATGAATTTGTGGGTGATCCTAAAGAGCCGCTTAAGGCAGATGAATGGCTCGAACAGACAACGAAGACGTTTGAGATGCTTGGCATCGAAGACGAGGGGTTGAAAGTGACCTTGGCATCTTTCCAGCTGAAGGGGGATGCGGGTCAGTGGTGGAAGTTCACTAAGGCTCGTGTTGGAGGTACATGGGAGGCTTTTGTGAATGCATTTCAGGAGAAGTTCTTATCTCCAGCAGTTAGGGAGAAGCTGAGAGACCAGTTTTGTCAGCTTAAGCAGTCGAGTTCTTCAGTGGCCGAGTTTGAGGCTGCATTTACTAGCTTGTCCAGGTTTGCACCTGAGTTGGTGGCGTCTGAGGAACGCCGTTGTATCGAGTTTGAGAAGAAGTTGAGGCATGGCCTCAAGCTGAGAGTTGGGGGAACTATGATTCGGGATTATGGGCGTATGGTTGATGCTGCAGCCCACATGGAAATCATGATGCAGGAGGAGGAGGAAGGACAGAAGTGCTCCAAGAGGAGTCAGGATGGTCAGAGTGATGGTAGGAGACAGAAGGGTTTTAATCCTCATCAGTCTCAGGGTATCTTTTCTAGATCGACTTTTCCTGTGCCAAGTGCTAGTTCGGGGAAAGTCAGTCAGGGAGACATTACCTGCTTCAAGTGTAGCCAGCTGGGCCACAAGTCTCCAGTTTGTCCTCAGAGGGGAGGAGTGCAGAGAGCAGCATCATCTTCAGCTCGATCTCAGAGCCAGAGCCAGGGTAGAGGCCAGCCACTCTCGTGTTATCAGTGTGGTCAGCCAGGGCATATGAAGAGGTATTGCCCGCAGTTGGGTGGCACATCTGGTGCATCTGGTTTGAGGCCGATTCAGGGTCAGCAGCCAGCTCAGTCGGGTCAGGCCTCGAGGGCCAATCAGGGGGCTTCATCGTCCCAGTCGGTGCAGCAACCTTATGCTCCTAGGGGTGAGCAGGTTGATCAGAGGTCGTCTGGGCGCGTGTATGCTGTTACCGCGCAGGATCTTGTGCCGGCACCATCAGTTGTGAGAGGTACCTTCTTGTTTTGCAACTCGGTTGCTAGTGTTTTGATTGATACGGGTGCATCTCATTCCTTTGTGTCTGCTGCATTTGCATCTGTTTTGGAGTTGGAGTTAGCACAGTTAGCATCTCCTATTTGTGTAGTGTCACCTCTTGGGGGTGAATTGATTTTGAAACAAGGTGTTAGGGGTTGTGATATAGAGGTTGATTATCATAGAATCCCATTTTCCTTTGTAGTTATGCCTATGAGGGGTTTCGATGTTATTTTGGGTATGGACTGGTTATCGTCATACCGAGCAGTTATTGATTGCTACCGCCAGAGGGTCACTTGTTGTACCGTGAGCGGAGAGTATTTTCATTTTCTGGGGGACCGGGTTGGTAATGTGTTGCCACCGGGGTATGTTCCGCGAGGACAGAGTGAGCTTAGTGGTCTACTTGCTAACCTTTCAATTAGTGAGGATGATGAGACTCAGATTGTGTTGCCAAGGGTGGTTTGTGAGTACTCGGACGTCTTTCCCGAGGATCTTGTTGGTTTGCCACCGCATCGGGAGATTGAATTCTCTATTGACCTAGTGCCCGGCACGGCGCCGATTTCTATGGCACCTTATCGTTTTGCCCCAGCCGAGTTAGTTGAGTTGAAGATTCAGCTCCAGGAGTTACTAGACAAGGGTTATATACGTCCTAGTGTTTCGCCGTGGGGAGCACCGGCCCTCTTTGTCAAAAAGAAAGGTGGTGCTTTGAGACTTTGCATAGATTACCGGAAATTGAATCGGGCTACGGTTAAGAATAAGTACCCTATGCCTCGTATAGATGATCTGTTCGATCAGTTGAAGGGTTCCCGTTGTTTCTCGAAGATAGACTTGAGATCGGGTTATCATCAGTTAAGAGTCAGGGAGGAGGATATTCCGAAGACGGCATTCTGTACGCGGTATGGCCACTATGAGTTTCTGGTGATGCCATTTGGGCTCACCAATGCACCAGCAGTTTTTATGGATTTGATGAACCGAATATTCCCGGAATTTTTAGATCGTTTTGTAGTCGTCTTTGTGGACGACATCCTTATCTATTCACCTTCTGAGGAGAAGCACAAGGAACACTTGAGAGTGGTGCTTGAGTTACTTAGAGCCCATAAGCTTTATGCTAAGTTTGGGAAGTGTGAGTTCTGGCTAGAAGAGGTCAAGTTCTTAGGCCATGTAGTTTCTGGGGAAGGAGTGTCTGTTGATACATCCAAGACTGAGGCAGTGCAAGATTGGGCACAGCCTAAGAGTGTGTTTGAGATCCGCAGTTTTCTGGGGTTAGCTGGGTATTACCGTCGGTTTGTGAAAGATTTCTCCAGATTAGCTTCGCCTTTGACTAGGTTGACTCGGAAGGGAGTCAAATTTGTATGGAGTGAGACTTGTGAAAAGTCGTTCCAGGAGTTGAAAGTTAGACTGACCACCGCTCCAGTAATATTTGCATTGAAAATTTGGCACCACTACTTGTATGGGGCAACATGTGAGGTGTACACAAATCACAAGAGTTTAAAATATTTCTTTACACAAAAAGAGTTGAACATTGAGACAGCGGAGATGGCTAGAATTAATAAAAGATCATGATTTACAAATATTGTATCATCCGGAGAGAGCTAACACTGTTGCTGATGCACTCAGTAGGAAATCAATTGGGAATTTGGCATGCTTACTTACCGGGCAAAGAGAATTGCTGCACGACCTTGAGAAATTGGAGGTTGAAATTGTTCTGCGAGAACAAGGCGGAACCTTGGCTGCTATTTCTACTCAACCGGCACTTATTGAGGAGATCAAGAAGAAACAACAACAAGATGACTTTTTGAAGAAGATTATTGATGAACGGGAATCCAAACCAAGGTCGAGATTTGTTTTTGAACATGATGTGATGAAATTTCAAGGTAGATTGTGCATACCAAATGATATTGATGTGAAAAAGCGAGTTTTGCAAGAAGCCCACAATTCAAAACTTTTTATTCATCCAGGGAATGCAAAAATGTACCAAGACTTGAAACTTAACTTCTGGTGGCCAGGAATGAAAAAAGAAATTGCTGAGTTTGTGTCAAAATGCTTACAATGCCAACAAGTCAAAGCTGAACATCAATGACCCGCAAGGTTGCTTCAACCTTTGCCAATACCGGAGTGGAAATGGGAGCATATTACCATGGATTTCATTGTTGGACTACCTCGTTCCAATAGAGGTATGGACTCAATTTGGGTTATTGTTAATCGTTTGACTAAATCTGCACACTTTTTACCTGTCAAAACAATCTATAATGCGGATAAAGTGGCTACAATTTACATCAATGAGATTGTTAGATTTCATGGAGTACCTGTGTCCATTGTTTCTGATAGGGACTCTAAGTTCACATCAAGATTTTGGCAGAGTCTGCAAATGGCATTGGGTACCGAATTGAGATTGAGTAGTGCATATCATCCTTAGATTGATGGCCAGTCAGAAAGAATAATCCAAACATTGGAAGATATGTTACGTATGTGTCTGCTTGACTTTCAAGGAAATTGGGAAACTCACTTGCCACTAGCTGAATTTGCCTACAATAATAGCTTTCATTCGAGCATTGGTATGGCGCATTTCGAGGCATTATATGGTAGAAAATGTCGATCACCTATTTATTGGGCTGAAGTTGGAGACGGGCCTTTACTTGGGCCTGAGATTGTGCATGAAACAACATAAAAGGTGAAATCAATTCAACAAAGATTGAAAACTGCACAAAGTCGACAGAAAAGCTATGCAGATGTACAACGACGAGACAAGGAATATGAAGTGGGTGATCATGTCTTCATTAAAGTGATACCAATGAAGGGACAGATTCGCTTTAGAACCAAGGGCAAGCTAGCACTGAGGTATGTTGGGCCATATGAAATCATTGAAAAGATTAATCTAATGGCATATCAAGTAGCACTCCCTCCTGAGATGGAACATATGCATAATGTCTTTCATGTTTCGATGTTGCGGGACTATCTCTGGGATCCTTTTCATGTTATTGAGTCTACCCATGTAGTGTTGAGTGACGACTACACTTATGAAGAATGTCCTATTCAGATTGTAAACCGATGAATCAAGAAGTTAAAAAATAAGGAAATCTCGTTAGTGAAGGTGGGTTGGCAAAATCATGGTGGTGTTTACGCAACTTGGGAAAGGGAAGAAGACATGATGAAAAGATATCCTGACTTGTTTCCTTTGAATCCTGTGTTCTTTCAAAATAAAGGTAATTTGAGTTTGGATGACCAAACTCTTTTAAGGGGGGGAGACAGTGACAACCCCGACCCATGATTAATGCTAATTCTTGATTAAGCATGTTAAGTAAATGAATAAGACAGAATTCTAAATTAATTACATGAGTGTGTTGCTTTAAATCCATTTTTATCTGTTTGATGTAGAAAGACCTGTTCATGTTTTAGTTTTGATTTGTGAATTGAAGGCCTTATCGGCATCCGATTCAGAAATTGACTCGATTTGTATGTCAATTAGGATTTATAGAATTTTATGGTAGATTTGATTAAAATTCGGTTCGGAACGAATAAAATTTGAATAATTAGTGCCAATGTGATTAACATAAGTCAATTTTATTAAGTCACTATAATTAAACCTATATAAGGCTACTTTGACTCCTTTACTTGGCTTTACACTCTCATTTCCTACTCTTTGATGCTAAAAAACGTGAGACAGGGAAAGAGTAGGGAGATTTAGTCTTAGGCATGAGAATTGAACTCAATTGAAAGGAATTGCTAGAATAGAAGAAGGGACCTTGGAGATTGATCATCTAGCTCAAGAATTTGGCATCTAGGACCTAATTAAACATCTAAGGTAAGAACTCAACTCTCTAGTCTTGAAATTAAGTTGATTCATCTATGAATTCAAGTGAATTGAGCTATGAGATGTAAGAATTAAGCTTAAGAAGTAGGAAGGAAGATTAATCTACGCATGCATGTTCATTTCATTACATTTGGAGCATGTTTGCTAAGAATTCTCTTATGCATGTCATAGATTGAGCTTAATTGTAGGAAATCATCATGTTTTCTATCAATATGCCAAGTTTGATCATGTTTTGAAGTGGTAGAGTTCAAGAGAATTCATCCATGTTATATTCTTAAAACATTCATAAAGTTTAAGTTGAACTTGTGTACAATTAGCATGCTTTTGGGTTTTGATTTTATGAAATGATCTTTAAATCATGATGTGTTATGAGTTTCTAAGTGTTTTCTAGAATTTTGGCCCAAAAGGATGAGTTTTGGAGTGTTGAATTCATGTTTTGAACTTTGGGAGCAAATCTGGAAAACCCAGAATTTTGCTTCCATGCTCGAGCGAAGGATTTCACGCTCGAGCGACGAAAGGTTGGCTCAAGTATAAATTGCATGCTCTCAGAAGTTTGCGTGTTTGGAAGCATGCTCAAGCGAGAAGACTTGCACTCAAGCGAGGACCTGTGTCTCACGCTTGAGCAAGCGTTGAGTGAAAATTGCACGCAACCAGAACTTTTTCACATTTTGCAGACCGCTTGAGCGAATGAGTGTGCGCTCGAGCGACCACTAACATTCGGTATGTCCGCTCGAGCAAAGAAAGCTACGCTCAAGCGAGACCCCTGTTTTCAGCAAGTTTTGAAAAATATATTTTCAATTACATTTTTGTATCCTCATTCCATCCTAGGCATTCCTAGGCCATGATTAAGACATCATAACAAGGATAATGAAGTAGAACCACACCAAAACAAGTAGAAAAGACTAATTTATCAATTTTGGATGTGTAATTTGGTATACGTTCGTTCTGTAACTATGTAGGTTACGTACCTCAAGGAAGCTGGATAGCTTGCTTACAGCCCTGTTATCTGTGAGTTACAATGTTGTAAAGTTATGTTCAATTATAATTATTTTCTGAACGATTGACTGTACTATTTTTTCTGAAATGACATTGTTTACCGAATGAATGTTTCTCCTATACTCGTGGCATTCATAGCAACTGACTATTACTGTTACTGTTACTGCTACTACTACTGCTGCTACTACTACTACCACTGTTACAGAGATCTCTGTCAGTTCCTATCCTTGGAACTATTGTTACTATATTGATGGCCATCAACTGACTGTTTGGTCTATTAAGACCTACTGTACTGTGCTGCTATTTGATGTACCACGTATGACTGCTATGATTTCTAAATGACTGATATGACTCGAAATATGAGACATTGAATGAATAACTGATCTACAGACACAAATGACTGTTTTAGACTCTGAAAGGACATTCATTCTTAACCCCTTTATACATTCGTTATTCACTAGGCTTTAGCTCACAGTTTATTGTATATATATAAGTGGCCAGGCATCGGATCAAAGCTAGAGGTGTTGACCCGAGCTCACGTTTTGTCAAGCCAGCCGTTGGACCTCATAATGAGGTTCTGAACTTGCATGAGTCAAGGCTTTTTGGGTGACTCAAATTCACCCTTTGTCTTTGCTAACGTAAAGAATGTTTAAGACTCCTGGTTATACAGCTTTTGATGATGGGATCACGTCCCTAACTTGCATAATGTCTTACATATGTATTTTTGGTATAAGTGGTTATGAATACGGCTGTGTGCATTAAAGTTTATTTCCATTCAGGTCCCACACAGCTCATTGGACGTCATCTTATTATTGATTGGCTTTCGCCAGCCCCTTTATACTGTATTATTGTTATTACTATTAAGCAGGCCGTTGGTAATCACGGATTACTGGCTGGTTACGATGCTAAACCCTTAGGGGCGGGTTTGGGTCGTGACATGATTGGTCACGGACGGGGTCTTGGGCCTCATCAACCGAGGCACCAACTTGTTGCGGGATGCGAGATACGCTATGCTGCCATTCCCGCTGCCTGAAAGTCCGATAAACTGTGTCAATCTCCTCAGTTGAATCAATTAGGAGGCCGTTCAGCTCGAAGACAAGTGTGAGCAAGTTGGCAAATGACAGGGGCCAAGTCAGGTTTTGCATAGGTTGAGTCTGAACGACCTCTTACAGAAATTTGCGCATATGCATCCAGATAACGTACGCAAACGGGACCTGTAAGCATGTAGGACCAGGACAAACTCGACGTGGCGCTCTGCTTTATGCCAAAGTGGAAGGGCATTCTTATATATCATTAAGTCAATGAACAACAAGCAGCCAGACAGCTTGCTCTGGCACAAGCACGTGTAACTTGCGTCACCGTGGGCCCCCGAGAAGTACTCTTGGATGAGACCGTGTATGGGTTGTCGGCCTTCAACTTCCAGGAAGGATTGCTGGTCTGTCGTGGAAAAGAACCCTAAAACTTGGGCAATCATGGATTGTATGATGCTGACAAGGTGGCCATCAATAGTGGACAACAGTCCTACCTCAGTGAGTGACTCATACATGTTCTGGTAAAAGAGCATACCAGACGAGGATAAGTGGGTGTTGTAATAGTACAAAGGCCTAACTGTTGCCGGAGGCGGATGTAACAACCCCGACCCATGATTAACGCTAATTCATGATTAAGCATGCTATGTAAATGATTAAGACGAAATCCTAAATTAATTACATGAGTTTGTTGCTTTAAATGTGTTTTTATTTGTTTGATGTAGAAAGATCTGTTCATGTTTTAGTTTCGATCTGCGAATTAAAGGCCTTATCGGCATCCGATTCAGAAATTGACTTGATTTATATGTTAATTAGGATTTATAGAATTTTATGGTGGGTTTAATTGAAATTCGGTTCGGAATGATTAAATTAAAATAATTTAAGATCTACTTGATTAACTTGATCAATAAATAATTACATTTTTTTCCAAGCCTATATAAGGCAAATTGTTGAGCCAAGACTAGGAAAATACATTTTCAATCCCTCATTTTGTGGCTTAAACAAGCAAAACGTGGGAGAGAAGGAGAGGAAGGAAAATTGAGATCAAAGTTGGGATATGAGAGAATTGTTAGGAATTGTTGACATTTGATGAAGATTTGAGAGTTTCAACTTCAACTCTTGTGAATTCAAGTCTCTAGGTAAGGAATCAAACTCTTAATTGTGTAATTGAGTTAGACTCTACAAGACTTCAAGTGGATTAGGTGAATTCATGAGGGAATTGCACTAGAATTGAGGAGAATTGAGCAATACCATGCATGCATGTTCATTTCTTCACAAATTGGGCATGATTTCAAAGAATTCTTTCATGCATGTGTTCATCTCACTTATGTTTTCGGAATTCATCATGTTTTCTATCAATTTGCCAAGTTTGATCATGTTTTGAAGCGGTGGAGTTCAAGAGAATTCATGCATGTTATATTCTTGAAATATTCATAAAGTTTAAGTTGAATTTGTGTACAATTGGCATGCTTTTGGGCTTTGATTTCATGAAATGATCTTTAAATCATGATGTTTTGTGAGTTTCTAAGTGTTTTCCAGAATTTTGGCCCAGAATGATGAGTTTTGAAGTGTTGAATTCAAGGTTTGCAATTTGGAGGCAAATCTGGAAAACCCAGAATTTTGTCTCTACGCTCGATCGAAGGATTCCACGCTCGAGCGACCGCTTACATTTTCACACTTCCGCTCGAGTGACAAAAGGTTGGCTCGAGTGTAAATTGCATGCCCTCAAAAGTTTGCGTGTTTTGCAGCACGCTCGAGTGACAAGAGTTGTGCTCGAGTGAGGACTTATGTCTCACGCTTGAGCGACCGTCGAGCGACCGTCAAGCAGAAATTGCACGCAACCAGAACTTTTTCACATTTTGCAGACCGCTCGAGCGAAGGAGTGTGTGCTCAAGCGACCACTCACATTCGGTATGTCCGCTCGAGCAAAGAAAGCTGCGCTCGAGCAAGACCTCTGTTTTCAACAAATTTTGAAAAATATTTTCAAGTACATTTTTGCATCCTCATTTTGTCCTAGGCATTCTTAGACCATGATTAAGACATCATCATGAGGATAATGAAGTAGAACCACACCAAAACAAGTAGAAAGGACTAAGTTATCAATTCCGGGTGTGTAATTTAGTATACGTTCGTTCTGTAACTGTGTAGGTTACGCGCCTCAAGGAAGTTGAATAACCTATTTGCAGCTCTGTTATTTGTGAGTAACAATGTTGTAAAGCTATGTTAAATTATAATTATTTTCTGAATGATTAATTGTACTGCTTCTGAAACGATATTGTTTACTGAATGAATGTTTGTCCTATTTTATGAACTGTACTCATGGCATCCATAGCAACTTACTGTTACCATTACTGTTACTGATACTGATGTTACTGTTACAGAGATCTTTGTCAGTTCCAATGTCGGAACTACTGTTTACTGATATGATGGCCATCGATTGACTGCTCAGTCTTTTAAGACCTACTGTACTATTTAGCTATCGGATGTACCACGTATGACTACTATAATTCCTATGTGATAGATAGGATTTGGAATTATGAAATATTGATCAATTAAATGGTTTACTGATGCAAATGACTGTTTCAAATTCTGAAGAGACATTCGCTCTTAGCCCCTTTACGCATTTGTTATTCACTGGGCTTTAGCTCACTATTTATATATATGTATGTTGGTGACCAGGCACCTGAGCAAAGCTAGCAGCGTTGACCCAAATTTGTTTTGTCAAGCCAACCTGTTGCCTCTCACTACGAGACTTCGATCATTGATGTCAAGGCTTTTTGGGTGATCTCTTTCCACCCATTTTTGGAGTGATGTTTAATGTCTAAGTACATGTTTATGTTTTTTTTTTTTTTGGCTTGGAAATTCTACTCCTCAATATGTCCTGGATGTTTTGGACTTGAGCTTTTAAGTATATGATGGACATGGACTCGAACTTATGTGTTTCTTGGTGTATATATATATATATAGGATGTTTGTTCATTTAAGTCTTCACAGCTCTTTGGACATCATGACTGAATTTGTTCAGGCTTCCGCAGGACCCCTTTTATTGTTTAATTATTACTACTGTCAAACAGGCCTTTGGTAATCACAGATTACTGGCCGGTTACGATGTCAAAACCTTAGGGGCGGGTTTGGGTCGCGACAACGGAGTTGTTCAACGGCCCAAGAAGTGACCGAATCACGCTGAAAATATGTGATGTTGAACTGTGTGAGCTTGTGACGTGAAATGGGCGTGAAGCCCACTCCGGTCGTGGCAACTCAACCGATGGTGGTGGCAAGTTTGGTGGTGATGGCGGCGGCGGTGGTGGTGCCGAGGAGGACAAACCTTTGGCCTTTTTGGAGGCCCGGTGGATAGCTGTCTACTCATATCCTGCACACACTAAAAGCAAATACACACATATCCCTGGAACCAACATGAGAATAAAGTAAGATATTAAAGCACAAGTCTGCCTACTAATGTACCACATACATGTAAATATTGAATGATTAAACAAATAAAAATAAACTATACTAACAAGTAATGAATTAAACTAACAAAGAATAATGAATTAAGCAGTAGATTTTTATTTTATTTTATTATTTTTATTTTTATTTTATTTTATTTTTTGAGGCATATAATAAAATAAATAACATACAAAATAATAATAATAATAATAATAATAATAATAATAATAATAATAATAATAAATGAATAAAAATGCAATTAGGATTTTTTTCTTTGAATAGATAAATAAATAAATTGAAATAAAATACGAATAAAAATAAAAATAAAAAACAACAACAACTAAATTAGTATACTACAACTATTTATAGGCATCGATATTAAACTAACTACTGAACAACAATATTATTTTATTTAAGTAACTACTGACTAAATAATTAAAACTAACAGCACTAAACTATTTGAATGAGCTTGGCTATGGTAAGCAAGCAAAATAATAAAAAAATAAAAATTAAAAGACACAATAGATTAACTAATAAAATAAAGTATTAAATTGGCTAAACAATTTATTTTTTTTTAACGATAAATATTCGCACGTGCGGCAGTGCACTACCAAGAAACGTTTTCAAGTTTTTTTTTTTTTTTTTAATCTGTACAAGTTAATCTAACCCTATACCCAACTATAAGTAAAGATTGAAAGAAGAACTATACAAATCTAAACAAAAAAGAAGAATTTACCTTAAAATAGTGAAGTAAGAGAGAGAAAGAATGGAGATTCGCCAGAAAAAAAAAGATGGTTGTGGCAACTCCGACTCATGGTTAACGCTAATTCATGATTAAGCATACTAAGTAAATGATTAAGATGAAATTCTAAATTAATTATGTGAGAGTGTCGCTTTAAATGCATTCTTATCTGTTTGATATAGAAAGATCTATTCACGTTTTAATTTCGATTGCGAATTGAAAGCCTTATCAGCAGCCAATTCAGAAATTGACTTGTGTTATATGCTAATTAGGATTTATAGAATTTTATGGTAGGTTTAATAAAAATTCAGTTCGGAATGATTAAATTAGAATAAACAATGCTAATTAATTTAGCCTAAATTATTTACATGTTTGCCATTTAGTGAGCTTCCTCAAGACCATTGTTTTGTTCTTATTTTATACATGTTTGGCACACCATCAACCTCTACCTTCTTGCACAAAAACGTAAGGGAGAGAGAGAATAGGAAGGAAATTGAATTCAACTAGACAATTGCTTGAAATTTAGAGGAAATTGGAGAGGATTTGGAAGATTGAGCTACCACACTTGGAAATTCAAGACTTAAGGTAGGAATCTACCCTTTTAATTGTGAATTGAAGTTGTTTAATGCATGGATTCATGGAAATTAGGGACTAAAGTCAAGAAATAGCTTAAAGAGTAGATTTGAGAATTAATTCATGCATACATGGCCATATCATGGAATTTTGAAGTTGTTTTCATGAAATTCTCACATGCATGTCCATATTATAGTTGTAATCTAGGAATTCATCATGCTTTTGGGAAGAATAGCTCATATGATCATGTGTTGGAAGTTATGAATGCAAATAAACACATGCGTGGCATAATTACACCATGTTCTTCCTTTTCAAGTTGAATTTGTGTACAATTGACATGTTTTTGGGCTTTGATTTTATGAAATGATCTTTAAATCTGGAAGTGTTATGAGTTTCTAAGTATTTTCCAGAATTTTGGCCCAAAAGGATGAGTGGTTGAATCCATGGTTTGAACTTTGGGAGCAAATCTGGAAAACCCAGAATTCTGCTTCCTCGCTCGAGTGAAGGATTCTATGCTCAAGCGACCACCTGCATTTTCACACTTTCTCTCGAGCAACAGAAGGCTGGCTTGAGCATAAATTACGAGCTCTCAGAATTTTGTGTGTGTAGAAGCACGCTCAAGCGACAAGACTTGCCCTCGAGTGAGGAACCGTGTCTCACGCTCGAGTGAACATTTAGTGGAGATTTCAAGCAACTATAACTTTTCACATTTTTGCAAATCGCTCGAGTGAAGAAGTCTACGCTCAAGTGACCAATCACTTTCGGCATGTCCACTCGAGTGAAGGAACCCATGCTCAAGCGAGACTCCTGTTTTCAGCAAGTTTTGAAAAGTGTTTTTAAGTACCTTTTTACATCTTCATTCTATCATAGGCATTCTTAGGCCATGTTTAAGGCATCATAATGAGAAATGATGAACTAAAACCACACTAAAACAAGAAAAAAGGGGCTAAGTTATCAATTTCGGGTGTGTAACTTAGTGTACGTTCATTCTATAACCATGTAGGTTTTGCGCCAAAGGAAGCTGATTAGCCTGCTTATAGCCATGTGATCTGTAAGTAACAATGTTGTAAAGCTATATTCAATTACAATTATTTTCTGAATGATTAACTATACTGCCTTCTGAAATGATATTGTTTACTGAATGAATGTTCGTCCAATTTTACGAACTGTACCCGTGGCATCCATAGCAATTAACTGTTACTGTTACTGTTACTGCTACTGTTACTGCTACTGTGCGGGGAGCAAATATTCCGGCAAGCCCGTACTCCTTTCTTCCAAGCTCTGTTTCTGTTCGATCACCTGCGAGCAAATAACGGTGAGCTACCCGGCGGTGTGTGGCCGGAAAAACCCTCCGACGATCAAGTTAGTGCACACCTTAGGATAGAGAGAGAGGGGGGAGTGTTGAGTGTTTAGTGTATGTCTCACCAAATGTTCATCTGTCCGCGTATGGGGGGCGCAGACGTGCTTATATACCTTCTGCGCCCCAAATCTACTCCCAGTGACCTCTCAACACGTGGCACTGCTATCCCATCTGTCAGCATAAACCTTGCTGAGCACCACCTAACCCAACTGCCTGCCCATTCTCCTGGGAGCTCGGCAGCCGGGCAGTTCCATCTCGGTCATCGTCTGCCATGCTGCGCTTCATGCCCAAGTACTCCAACAGCTAAGCTCAGATAAGGACCGGACTCGGCGACATCTCGGCAAAGTCGAGCTCGGGACTACTTACGCTTGTATGCGGTCGACCTACCTGCCGAGCAAACAAGTACCTCGGTCCAACCTTGCCTTTCCTGGCGCTGGACTTTTCACCTGACCGGCTTCGTAACCACGGATCCTTGCAGCTCGGTCAATCAACGCGCTGCCTTAATCGAGCAGCTTCCTTCAAGGCCGGGCCACACAACTTGGCCCAACACCTATTCGGCCCAAATCTGTCTGCCACAACTCTGTCTGGCCCAAATCTGTTTGGTACAACTCTGTCCGACCCAAATCTGTTCGGCCCAAGTCTGTCCGGTCCAAATCTGTCCGGCACAAATTCCATATCATTAATCTCCCTCTCAATTGCCCCTTAATTCCGTCCGCTGAAGCGTGACTGGGATTACCTATCCTGACCAGGGTAATACTTCATCGGTCTTTAGTATGCAAGACGGTGACCGCACTAAGAAAGCGAGCAAAGTCCGCTCCACGACTTCCTTCTTGGCGAGCAAGATCGGCTCGACCAAGGAACTCCAAAGAAGGCGAGCAACATCAGCTCGGCAAGGAACTCTAAGGAAGGCGAGCAAGGTCTGCTCCGCGACTTCCTTCCTGGCGAGCAACATCAGCTCGGCAAGGAACTCCAAGAAAGGCGAGCAAGATCCGCTCCGCGACTTCCTTCTTGGCAAGCAACATCAGCTCGGCAAGGAACTTCCAAGGTCGGCGAGCAAGGTCCGCGCCGCGACTTGCTTCTTGGCGAACAACATCAGCTCGGCAAGGAACTCCAAGGAAGGCGAGCAACGACCGCTCGGCGACTTCTTTCTTGGTGAGCAACATCAGCTCGGCCAAGGAACTCCAAGGAAGGCAAGCAAGGTCCGCTCCGTGACTTCCTTCTTGGTGGGCAACATCAGCTCGGCAAGGAACTTCCAAGGTCGGCGAGCAAGGTCCGCTCCATGACTTGCTTCTTGGCGAGCAACATCAGCTCGGACAAGGAACTCCGAGGAAGGCGAGCAAGGTCCGCTCCGCGACTTCCTTCTTGGCGAGCAACATCAACTCGGTAAGGAACTTCCAAGGTCGGCGAGCAAGGTCCGCTCCGCGACTTTCTTCTTGGCAAGCAACATCAGCTCGGCAAGGAACTCCAAGGAAGGCGAGCAACGTCCACTCCGCGACTTCCTTCTTGGCAAGCAACATCAGCTCGGCCAAGGAACTCCAAAGAAGGCGAGCAAGGTCCGCTCCGCGACTTCCTTCTTGGCGAGCAACATCAACTCGGCAAGGAACTTCCAAGGTCGGCGAGCAAGGTCCGCTCCGTGACTTGCTTCTTGGCGAGCAACATCAGTTCGGTCAAGGAACTCCGAGGAAGGCAAGCAAGGTCCGCTCCACGACTTCCTTCTTGGCGAGCAACATCAGCTCGGCAAGGAACTTCCAAGGTCAGCGAGCAAGGTCCGCTCCGTGACTTGCTTCTTGGCGAGCAACATTAGCTCGGTCAAGGAACTCCGAGGAAGGCGAGCAAGGTCTGCTCCGCGACTTCCTTCTTGGCGAGCAACATCAGCTCGGCCAAGGAACTCCAAGGAAGGCGAGCAAGGTCCACTCCGCGACTTCCTTCTTGGCAAGCAACATCAGCTCGGCAAGGAACTTCCAAGGTCGGCGAGCAAGGTCCGCTACGCGACTTGCTTCTTGGCGAGCAACATCAGCTCGGTCAAGGAACTCCGAGGAAGGCGAGCAAGGTCTGCTCCGCGACTTCCTTCTTGGCGAGCAACATCAGCGTGGCAAGGAACTTCCAAGGTCAGCGAGCAAGGTCCGCTCCGCGACTTGCTTCTTGGCGAGCAACATCAGCTCGACAAGGAACTCCAAGGAAGGCGAGCAACGTCCGCTCCGCGACTTCCTTCTTGGCGAGCAACATCAGCTCGGCCAAGGAACTCCAAGGAAGGCGAGCAAGGTCTGCTCCGCGACTTCCTTCTTGGCGAGCAACATCAGCTCGGCAAGGAACTTCCAAGGTCAGCGAGCAAGGTCCGCTCCGCGACTTGCTTCTTGGCGAGCAACATCAGCTCGGTCAAGGAACTCCGAGGAAGGCGAGCAAGGTCCGCTCCGTGACTTCCTTCTTGGCGAGCAGCATCAACTCGGCCAAGGAACTCCAAGGAAGGCGAGCAAGGTCCGCTCCGCGATTTCCTTCTTGGCGAGCAACATCAGCTCGATCAAGGAATTCTGAGGAAGGCGAGCAAGGTCCGCTCCGCGACTTCCTTCTTGGCGAGTAACATCAGCTCGGCAAGGAACTCCGAGGAAGGCGAGCAAGGTCTGCTCCGCGACTTCCTTCTTGGTGAGCAACATCAACTCGGCAAGGAACTTCCAAGGTCGGCGAGGAACTTCCAAGGTCGGCGAGCAAGGTCCGCTCCGCGACTTGCTTCTTGGCGAGCAGCATCAACTCGGCAAGGAACTCCAAGGAAGGCGAGCAACGTCCGCTCTGCGACTTCCTTCTTGGCGAGCAAGATCAGCTCGGCAAGGAACTCTGGTCTTGCTACCAAAATGATTGTCAATTGCCCCTTTTCCTCGGCCTTCTGATTGACAACTTCCAAAACCAAACTCCCTAGATCTCTTCCACGATTTTTCGCATCGCCATCCTCTGAGCTTTTTACCGGGATAAATCATCTCGACTAAATCTTCGGAGTTGAGCAAATCATCAACTCATTTGGCCGGAGTAAATCATCTCGGCTGAAACTTCAGAGTTGAGCAAATCATCAACTCATTTGGCCGGAGTAAATCATCTCGACTGAAACTTCAGAGTTGAGCAAATCATCAACTCATTTGGCTGGAGTAAATCATCTCGGCTGAATCTTCAGAATTGAGCAAATCATCAACTCATTTGGCCGGAGTACATCATCTCGGCTGAAACTTTGGAGTTGAGTAAATCATCAACTCATTTGGCCGGAGTACATCATCTCGGCTGAAACTTCAGAGTTGAGTAAATCATCAACTCATTTGGCCGAAGTAAATCATCTCGGCTGAATCTTCGGAGTTAAGCAAATCATCAACTCATTTGGCAGGAGTACATCATCTCGGCTTAAACTTCGGAGTTGAGAAAATCATCAACTCATTTGGCCGGAGTACATCATATCGGCTGAAACTTCAGAGTTGAGCAAATCATCAACTCATTTGGCCGGAGTAAATCATCTCAGCTGAAACTTCGGAGTTGAGAAAATCATCAACTCATTTGGCCGGAGTAAATCATCTCGGCTGAAACTTCAGAGTTGAGCAAATCATCAACTCATTTGGCCGGAGTAAATCATCTCGGCTGAATCTTCGGAGTTGAGCAAATCATCAACTCATTTGGCCGGAGTACATCATCTCGGCTTAAACTTCGGAGTTGAGCAAATCATCAACTCATTTGGCCGGAGTACATCATCTCAGCTGAAACTTCAGAGTTGAGCAAATCATCAACTCATTTGGCCGGCTCAATCTTCGGTGTTGAGCAAATCATCAACTCATTTGGCCGGAGTACATCATCTCGGCTTAAACTTCGGAGTTGAGCAAATCATCAACTCATTTGGCCAGAGTACATCATCTCGGCTGAAACTTCAGAGTTGAGCAAATCATCAGCTCATTTGACCAGAGTAAATCATCTCGGCTGAATCTTCGGAGTTGAGCAAATCATCAACTCACCTAGCTGGAGTAAATCATCTCGACTGAATCTTCAAAGTTAAACAAGTCATCAACTCATCTAGCCGGAGTAAATCATCTCGGCGAAAATAGAAAAGTTCTTCAACAAAAGTAATTCAAGTTCGAGGTTGGCCGCATTCCATGGCCGGGGTATATCTCTACCCTCCAAATCCTCCAAGCGGTATGCCCCCTTGCCCGCCAGACCGATTATCTTGTAGGGTCCTTCCTAATTTGCCCCTAGTTTGCCTTCACCTAGCACCAGGGTATTGCCAATGACCTTCCTCAAAACCCAGTCGCCCTCTTATCCATTGCCACCAGGGTTGTCTTCGCGATGGATGCCGCTGCATCATCCTCTACTCGGATGTGCTCATTGATGCGCTGCATTAACTGGCCCATGGACGTCGGCTGGTGCATGGTAAGTGAGTCCCGCAGTCTATGTCCGACTGGGAGGCGCCGCTTGTACTGAGTGATTGCAAGGTTGACCGGGCAATCCAAGATCTCGTTGAAAGTCTCCCAATATCTGGAGTTGTATGCCTTCAATTTATCGCTCGGCTCCATCTTGACACTCAGCAGGTGATCAACTTCTTTAGGTGTTTTAGTGTTGGTTTTGAAGCGCGTCACAAAAGCTTCGACCAACTGATGCCACCTCTCAATACTCCCTCCAGCAGCCGCTCGAATCATTTCAAGCCCAGCTCGCCCAAACTTGACGGAAAGATGAGGCACACAATAGCATCATTCTGCCTATGTCCGGCCATGACCTGTCGGAAGTGGCTTACATGCATGTAAGGATCAGTCTTTCTGTCGTAAAGCGTGAACTTTGGCTGGTGGAAGCCTGCCGGAAGCGGTGTTGTTTCTATTTCCAGGGAGAAAGGGGTGGCGCTCAACCTTGCCAAGTCGGAATCCACAAGGAGTGGCGCCGCTAGGCGGGGTGGAGGCATCCCGACCTCCTCGCTAGCGTGAACCCCGTAGGATAACCGCTGGAAAACCGGTATCCTCTGTGCCTCCCGCTGGCGAGCCCATTCCTCCAAGACTGCCCGCAAATTTTCTGATCGAACGGAATAGGTGTACCTCGACGTCGTCGCCGGACGTGAGGGTTGGTAAGTGCTATCTTGCGCGCTGGACTTCTCTGCGCGCACATCGGAATCACCAACCTTGTAACTTCTGGTAATAGAGATGGACGGAATGCATCGCTGACTCTGACCGCCTGAATGGCGGGGTTGGGTGCGCTCACTGTGGTCTCCCACTCCAACTACACCCTTCCCCTTAACATGCCGCTTCAGCTCCTCCATCTCCGCTGCCATTCGCCAGGTGACGGCGTCCTGGTCTCTTAGCTTGTGTTCCATACGTCTGGCGTGCGATTTTCTCCATCGCCGATGACCGTCGGGACTCCGTGAATGACCATGACTCCAACCGCGCTGATCTCGCGCGTCTCCCGACCCTCCTCCTGGGAATGTCTCCAGGTTCGCTATCGGAAGGATGTCGGGATGCCCCTCTCTCTGTTTGCTTGACCCCGGAGTAACTCTGTCGATGGCGGACAACGGAAACTCATCGTTGTTCGCCATGGACGGCGATCAGATGAGCGTGGAAGACAAGGTTTTGTCTGCAAAGTTCCCACAGACGGCGCCAATTGTGCAGGGAGCAAATATTCCGGCAAGCCCGTACTCCTTTCTTCCAAGCTCCGTTTCTGTCCGATCACCTGCGAGCAAATAACAGTGAGCTACCCGGCAGTGTGTGGCCGGAAAAACCCTCTGACAATCAAGTTAGCGCACACCTTAGGATAGAGAGAGAGGGGGGAGTGTTGAGTGTTTAGTGTATGTCTCACAAAATGTTCATCTGTCCGCGTATAGGGGGCGCAGACGTGCTTATATACCTTCTGCGCCCCAAATCTACTCCCAGTGACCTCTCAACACGTGGCACTGCTATCCCATCTGTCAGCATAAACCTTGCTGAGCACCACCTAACCCAACTGCTTGCCCATTCTCCTGGGAGCTCGGCAGCCGGGCAGTTCCATCTCGGCCATCGTCTGCCATGCTGCGCTTCATGCCCAAGTACTCCAACAGCTAAGCTCAGATGAGGACCGGACTCAGCGGCATCTCGGCAAAGTCGAGCTCGGGACTACTTACGCTTGTCTGTGGTCGACCTACCTGCCGAGCAAACAAGTACCTCGGTCCAACCTTGCCTTTCCTGGCACTGGACTTTTCACCTGATCGGCTTCGTAACCACGGATCCTTGCAGCTCGGTCAATCAACGCGCTGCCTTAATCGAGCAGCTTCCTTCAAGGCCGGGCCACACAACTTGGCCCAACACCTGTTCGGCCCAAATCTGTCTGGCACAACTCTGTCTGGCCCAAATTTGTCTGGCACAACTCTGTCCGGCCCAAATCTGTTCGGCCCAAATCTGTCCGGCACAAATTCCATATCATTAATCTCCCTCTCAACTACTGTTACAGAGATCTCTGTTAGTTCCTATCCTTGGAACTACTGTTACTGTATTGATGACCATCAACTGACTGTTCGGTCTATTAAGACCTACTGTATTGTTCTGTTATTGGATGTACCACGTATGACTGCTATGATTTCTAAATGACTGATATGACACGAAATATGGGACACTGGATGAATAATTGATCTATTGATGCAAACGACTGTTTTACTTACCGAAATGATATTCATTTTAACCCCTTGACACATTTGTTATTCACTGGGTTATAGCTCACAGTTTATATATATATATATATAGGTGGCCAGGCACCGGACCAAAGCTAGAGGCGCCAACCTAAGCTCATGTTTTGTTAAGCCAGCCATTGTGCCTCACTTCGAGGTTCCGAGTCTGCACGAGCCAAGGTTTTTAGGTGTTCCTATCCACTCTTTTTGTTAAGTGTAATGAATGTTTAAGACTTTTGATTGTACAATTATGATGGGGGGGATGATGTCCATAACCGTATGCTACTTTGTATCTGTGTTTTTGGTATATCTATATATATGGTTGTGAATGCAGTTATGTCCATGAAAGTTTTTCCCATTCATGTTCTCATAGCTCATTGGACGATGTAACTTATTAATGATTGGCTTCCGCCAGCCCTGTTGTACTATACTATTGTCATATCTGTTAAGCAGGCCTTTGGTAATCACGGATTACTGGCCGGTTACAATGCTAAACCCTTAGGGGCGGGTTTGGGTCGTGACAGTGGTCGCTGGAGATTCGACGGACGGAGAGAAAATAGGGCGCCGGTGGTGAGATGGTAGTGAGGAAGAAGAAGGGAAGGTTGAGAGTTGAAGGGTTGGTAATGGTGGGGTGGGATGGGTTTGTGCGGTTATGGAGTGTAGAGAGAGAGAGAGAGAAAGAAAGATAGAGAGGGAAGAAGATGAAAGATAGAGAGAGGGAGACAAAAAATATGTGAGAGTGATTGAAGTGGATCTAGGGTTGGATAATTTTTATTTATTTATTATTTTTAACGAAAATAAACTAAAATAAATAAATAAATAAAATATAGATAAAATACAAATTTTTTTTTTTGAAACGACGCTCAGCACGTGCGAGGCCCACGCCGCACATACGGCTCACACCCATACCACATCGCCGCTCGTGCATATAAAATAAGCTAAAAAAAAATGTCCCAGAAATTTTCTCGCACGTGCGGGTCCCAAGCCGCACCACCCCTACACACCTACATTTAAAGCAAAATGCAACTTGTGGAATGAACTTTTGCGGCACGTGCAGTAAATTTTTTTTTTCTTTTCTTTTTTAGAAATAAACCATTTCTTAACTCAAGAACCACCCAAAACATTTCAAACCATTTCTACCTGCAAAACACATCTGAAATAAAAACAACACTTAGAAAATTTCGGAATGCTTAACAAAGGTATAACCTTCACGCGAAAACCACGAGTACTACTTTTCTCCCTAATAGTGTTTGTAACTTTCTTTATTCTCCAACAGGGTGATAGACTAGGTTGATTCGGTATCCAGAATCGAGGCGCATAAAGCTAACTCGACCTATGGGGCTACCAGACAGAGTTCAAGCTGGGGTGGTTTTGAAGCAAACTCCACGTCCTTAGGTATTTAAACTAGACTCTAGTCTCGGAAATTTCAAATCTTTGCGTTCTAGGCTTTGCCATTTGAACTCTAGTTTCCATCGTCTAAGTTAGTCTCATAGGAACTTACTACAAACACAGTTAGGTGGCTATACCAGACCGTCAGATGCCGTTCGGGAATGGCTAACACCAAAGGAATTACACCTTTAGAGGATTTAAAGTCTCCTAGATGTCACATAAAGCACAACAAGAATAAATAAAAACAGAATAAAATGGAAAAGAAAGAAAAGAGAATAAGACATCAATCTCTCAATCATAGTAAAAATGGTCCATCAAAGCAATGGACTCAATCATATCCCCATTCCCAATCGCCTCTATATATGACTTCAATCTTTGGCCATTCATTTTGAAAGTGTGGCCATTCCTTGGATCTTGCACCTCAATGGCACCATGAATAAATGCCTCTACAACCACAAAGAGACCGTCCCATCTTGATCTAAGTTTACCCGGAAATAGTCTCAATTTTGAGTTAAAAAGCCTTACTTTTTGGCCGAGTTCAAAGGATTTTCGATTAATCTGCTTATCATGGAATTCCTTCGTTCGAGCTTTAAAAATTTTTGAACTCTCATATGCATCATTTCAAATTTCCTCCAACTCATTGAGTTGCAATTTTTGGTTGAGCCCATCCGCGACCATATCGAAGTTAAACTTCTTTATGGCCAACAATGCTCGGTGCTCAAGTTCAACCGGGAGGTGGAAAGATTTACTAAACACCACCCTATATGGTGACATCCCAATGGGTGTCTTATAAGCAATGCGGTAGGCCTATAATGCATCAATCAAACGTTTTGACCAATCTTTCCTATCAGGCCTTATCGGTTTCTCTATTATGTGCTTTACCTCCCTATTAGAGACTTCCACTTGGCCACTAGTTTGAGGGTAGTATGGAGTGCCAACTTTATGAGTGATAGAACATTTCTTAACTACCGACTCAAAGAACCGATTACAAAAATACGTACCCTAATCACTTATTATGGCTCTAGGAAACCCAAAACAACTAAAGATGTTTTCATGTAAGAATTTGATTACTACTTTATGATCGTTTGATCGGGTAGCTATTGCCTCCACCCACTTAGACACATAATCACTGCCAAGAGAATATACTCAAACCCGAACGACGAAGGGAAAAGGCCCATAAAATCAATCCCCCAAACATTAAAGATCTCTACCACAAGAATAAGGGACATTGGCATCATATCACGACGAGATATTGAACCCATTTGTTAACAGTGCAAACAAGTTCTACAAAATTGATGGGCATCTTTAAAAATGGTGGGCCAATAAAACCCACTTTATAAAATCTTGGTGGCCATTTTATGCCCACTAAAATGATTGTCACATGCAGAAGAATGACAAAATGAAAGAATGCTATGCACCTCACTCTACGGCACACACCGTTGGATCACTTGGTCAGAGCAATATTTAAACAACTTCGGATCCTCCCAAAAATAATACCTGACCTATGAGAATCGGTCTTTGTCTTGCTTAGACCAATTTTGAGGAATTTTCCCAATGGCCAAGTAATTCACAATATGTGCAAACCACGGGGGCTCGCTCGTGACACCACAAGGAGTTGTTTGTTCGGAAACGAATCATGCAGAATTAGAGGGTCACTAGTATACTCAACAAGGATTTGGGAGATGTGATTCGCCACCACATTCTCAGATCCTTTCTTATCTCGGATCTATAAGTTAGATTCCTGAAGCAACAAAATTTATCTAATTAACCTAGGTTTGGTCTCTTTCTTTGATAATAAATATCGCAAAGCGACATGATCAGTGAAGACTATGACCTTGGAATCTAGGAGATAGGACAAGAATTTATCTAAGACAAAGACCACGGCTAGCAACTCTTTCTCGGTGGTAGTGTAATTTAATTGTGCGTCTGAGAGAGTGCGACTAGCATAGTATATAGCATATGGTGCCCTATTGACCCTTTGGCTCAACACAGCCCCGACAGCATAATCTAAGATATCACACATGATTTCAAAGGGAAGCGACCAATCTGGTGATTTCATAATTGAGGCGATAGTAAGGGCCACTCTTAGTGTCACGACCCGAACCCGCCCCTTTGGGTTAAGGCCATAACCGGCCAGTAATCACGAGACTACCTACGGCCTCGAACCAAATAAAACAAAACTCATCAGAGTAAAAGGGGCCAAACGGAAGCAATTTTAAAACTTTGTCCATAGAGCCGTGCTTATATGCACATCATAACATTCCAGACATACATATGTTAATAACTCACAACAGAAAGTATAGTAACATAAGTACTGTACAGACAAGATCATTTAAATCTAAGTCAGCTAAGCAAAACTACATACAGACGTATTCAAAACTTCACCAACCTGACAAAATGCAAATACATAACAAAAGGGCGAAGACGGGTCTCGTGCGTGAGACACAAGGGCTGACTCTCTCAAAACCTTAGTTGTTCCATACAGACTTCACTGAGGCTAGGTCTGGACTTCTCTTGGCTCACCTACAAACACATGAATGAGCGTGAGCGAAAGGCCAGTGAATAATATCAAATCAAATACAAAAGTTACATAACAATGTAGAACAATATGTTCCAAACGGCCTTGGGCCCAATTCATATTCTATTTAACAGATATATATAACTATACGAAATTCAAATCAAGTGACTGTAGTTCCAAACATTCTGACCTTTGGCCCATTCAGATTTCCATTCATGTCAAAACAGCCTTCGGCCCATTCATTTATGTCAAAACGGCCTTCGGCCCATTCATTTCTGTCAAAATGGCCTTCGGCCCATTCGTTTACGTCAAAACGGCCTTCGGCCCACTCATTTATGTCAAAACGACCTTAGGTCCATTTATTTCTATCAAAACGACCTCCGATCCATTCGTTTACGTCAAAACGGCCTTTGGCCCATACATTCGTGTCAAAACGGCCTCTGGCCCATTCATTCATGTCAAAACGACCTTCGGTCCATTCATTTATCTCAAAACGACCCTTGGTCCATTCATTTATCTCAAAACGACCTTCGGTCCATTCATTTATGTCAAAACGACCTTCTGTCCGTTCGTTTATGTCAAAACGGCCTTTGGCCCATTCACACTTTCGTGTCAAACTGGCCTTCGGCCCAATCATTCATATCGAAATGGCCTCTGGCCCATTCATTCATTTTTGTCAAAACGGCCTCTGGCCCATTCATTATTTCTTGTCAAAACGGCCTCTGGCCCATTGCAAACTTTCATGTCAGACATTGTCCACCATTCAAATTAATGAACTTACAGACTTACATAGAGGTAAGCAATAGGACAACACATATTCAAACATCTTTTGTTAAGATATTACTCACAGTGATCGGCTTGTGGATTTGCCCTGGAGCTTGACCCTACACATTTCATGAACACAAAAGGGGTCACTAACAGTTCAATCCGTTCTTTAATTCACACATTCCTCTTTAGGCTTTATTCTTATCTCGTTAACTCATTTACAATGCTCAATGCATGCCTAAGAGTGCTTACAAGTAAAAGAGAATGGAAAACGAAACACAGAACGAGCATACAAAATTTTAGAAAATATGGTCCACGCTCGAGCGTGGACTTACCCGCTCGAGCGGACCCGAGAAGGCCTCCAATTTAATTTCCACAATGGCGTAATCAATTTCGGGTTCTGTGGCCGATAAGGCCTCCAATTTAATTTCCGAAGCGGTAAAATCAAACGATATTCCTACGGTGAACAGGTAGAAATTCAAAACCACATATTTTCACATAATGGCATACAAAACCATAACAAACACATAATTGTATACAAATTAAGGACCAATTAGCATAGTACGGAACAGGGGTATCACAGTCTTCCCCCCTTTAGGAAGTTTGGTCCTCCAAACTTAATTACCTTTAGCTAAAAACAATTCGGAATACCTTCTTATTCAATGGTTCCAATCATTTTGATAGTTAGCTGCTTAGTCTCAAAATCGAGCAACACTCTACTCTCAATCAGTCAAAGACTCAACTTTTCCTCCATACAAGACTTGTATGGTGTCACACCAAAACTAGAGTGTAGGTTGTGGTTGTAAGCAAAGTCTACCAACAATGGATAAATCCCCCAAACTCCTCGAAAAATCTACTGCACATATTTGGAGCATTTCTCCCAAAAGTTCTTTCTAATTATACATCGATTTTCGGATGGAAAACAACGCCGAATCACAATTCAGTCCCTATTGGCTCTTGAAGGCTTGTTAGAATCCGAACACATTTTAGGGTTCCTGTCTAAACAATAGATATTGGGACCCCATGCAAACAAGCAACCTTATCGATGTAACAGCGGCTAATCTACAAGCATTATACAAAAATTTCACAGGGAGGAAACGAGCAATTTAGTAATCCTTCATGCAATAACCCAAATGGGACTTACACCTTGAGTACTTAAGGTAGCCCAATAATGAAATTCATAGTCACATAATCCAGTCAATTTTCTACCAATCAAAATGCATGGTCTTGTAACTTGCAAAGTTTATTATTTGGGGTGCTCAACTCAATTATACAATCACAAAGTCACAATTCTAGTGGTTTAGTCATTGAAGACAGTAACATAGCAAATCAACCGGAGCATAGGTTTAGATATACATGTGCATGTGCAGAGTCAATCAATATCCCAAAACGTATTTCACAAATTTCCCAAACGGGGCATATAACTCCAATGAACACGGTCTCGATCATTTAGGTCTAACCAATCCAGATACACATGCAGCAGTTATGGAAAAATATGCCGATCCGAATCAAATAATATCCCAAGCAAAGATGTACAAACGTACTAATTCAAATCCAATCAACACATAGGCATTTGTTTATAAACAGTATAGATACCTGGGATAACGGTTACAGTATTCTGAGTGCTTTCTGGGACGAGTACAATTACTCTATCTTGATTAGCAATTCCCACCATTGGTACGAATTCAACTGAGGCAGAAGATTTACTCGCATTTGTTTAGTTCGGGGGCAATTCCTTACCATATGGTCCATTTACCACACCTATAACAAGCCCCCGAAATCCGACAACGACTCTTCAGCGTTTCTTACACTGGTGGTGGCAATGGTTCTCACCGTAGCGGCAACTGACGTTGTCGTCTTAAGGTTCCCGCCATTTCTTGTACCATATTTTTTTTTCCCGTCTATCAAGTTGGGCTGCGGAAGAGCCTTCCAACTCGTATGCCCTTAATTTAACCATCCTCTACACAATTCTCACTAAACCTTGCCAAATACTGGGATGCCCAATACAAAAATAAACACAGATACATATAGTCATATTCGTACATAGGCACGTCTTTATATTCTCGTTTCACATATCGTACGCAATTAATCACATACGTAATAGATAATTGCATACTAATCAGATATCGCATGCTGAACATTTACTAAGTAATTATATACTCAAATCATGTTCATATTTCACATAGATACCTATAGGCAAAATTGAATGCACATAAACAACTTTTCATGTTTCATAAATTCATGTATGTGCATTATAACAAAACAAACTTGTTGTACACATTAGTGTAACAATTCATATCTCATATTCAAATCATGTGTGGTACTTCCTTTAGCATAGCATATCAAGTTGGTCAAGCATATCAAGTTCCATAATGGAACCTCCGGTACTGAGCAACAGATCTCATACATAGGCCATGGTATTGTTTCCCCCGGGCGAGGGCCTCTGCTAAGGATTCCACAATTACGTTCCAGGAAAATTTGGACAATCATTCATACAAAACATAGCATTCCAGGGTACTTGTCATTTCATATCATCAACAAATATTTAAAGTTAAACATAACTTTACGGAGTTCTTACTCACCATCTGATTAAACTTGCATTATACAATATACAAAAGATTCTACAAATATGCATATACTAGAGAGCGTATGTAGTCAAACAATTTGCAATGCAAGTACAGCACAACTTATAGCACGTAATTGCCCAAATCAAAACACTTAAGCATATTCTCGATGCTTTCGAATTCACACTTATCACATGAATGCATCCTAGATCTTTTCTAGACGCTCATTGCTCTTTTGGACAAGTGCGTGAGTTATTAACTCGTGCTTTGATACCACTCTATCACGACCCGAACCCGCCCCTCGGGGTTAAGGCCATAACCGGCCAGTAATCACGAGACTACCTACGGCCTCGAACCAAATAAGACAAAACTCATCAGAGTAAAAGGGGCCAAACGGAAGCAATTTTAAAACTTTGTCCATAGAGCCGTGCTTATATACACATCATAACATTCCAGACATACATATGTTAATAACTCACAACAGAAAGTATAGTAACATAAGTACTATACAAACAGGATCATTTAAATCTAAGTCAACCAAGCAAAACTACATACAGACGTATTCAAAACTTCGCCAACCTGACAAAATATAAATACATAACAAAAGGGCGAAGACGGGTCTCGTGCGTGAGACACAAGGGCTGACTCTCTCAAAACCTTAGTTGTTCTATACAGACTTCACTGAGGCTGGGTCTGGACTTCTCTTGGCTCACCTACAAACACATGAATGAGCGTGAGCGAAAGGCCAGTGAATAATATCAAATCAAATACAGAAGTTACATAACAATGTAGAACAACATGTTCCAAACGGCCTTGGGCCTAATTCATATTTCTATTTAACAGATATATATAACTATACGAAATTCAAATCAAGTGACTGTAGTTCCAAACATTCTGGCCTTTGGCCCATTCAGATTTCCATTCATGTCAAAACGGCCTTCGGCCCATTCATTATGTCAAAACGGCCTTCAGCCCATTCATTTCTATCAAAATGGCCTTCGGCCCATTCGTTTACGTCAAAACGGCCTTCGGCCCACTCATTTATGTCAAAATGACCTTGGGTCCATTTATTTCTATCAAAACGACCTCCGGTCCATTCGTTTACGTCAAAACGGCCTTTGGCCCATACATTCGTGTCAAAACGACCTCTGGTCCATTCATTCATGTCAAAACGACCTTCGATCCATTCATTTATCTCAAAACGATCCTCGGTCCATTCATTTATCTCAAAACGACCTTCGATCCATTCATTTATGTCAAAACGACCTTCGGTCCGTTCGTTTATGTCAAAACGGCCTTTGGCCCATTCACACTTTCGTGTCAAACTGGCCTTCGGCCTAATCATTCATATCGAAACGGCCTCTGGCCCATTCATTCATTTTTGTCAAAACGGCCTCTGGCCCATTCATTATTTCTTGTCAAAACGACCTCTGGCCCATTGCAAACTTTCATGTCAGACATTGTCCACCATTCAAATTAATGAACTTACAGACTTACATAAAAGTAAGCAATAGGACAACAACATATTCAAACATCTTTTGTTAAGATATTACTCACAGTGATCGGCTTGTGGATTTGCCCTGGAGCTTGACCCTACACATTTCATGAACACAAAACGGGTCACTAATAGTTCAATCCGTTCTTTAATTCACACATTCCTCTTTAGGCTTTATTCTTATCTCGTTAACTCATTTACAATGCTCAATGCATGCCTAAGAGTGCTTACAAGTAAAAGAGAACGGAAAACGAAACACAGAACGAGCATACAAAATTATAAAAAATATGGTCCACGCTCAAGCGTGGACTTACCCGCTCGAGCAGACCCGAGAGGCTTGCAAAAGTACTGGTTACCTCAAAATTACGCTCGAGCGTGAGTTAGGGCGCTCGAGTGGAAGGCTTGTCTATAAAAGCTCCCCCCACTCGAGCGTTAAATATTTCGCTCGAGCGGACATCCAACTCTGCAAAAAGTACTGGGAGCACAATTTTCCCGCTCGAGCGGCAATCACTCCACTCAAGCGGACATCAAAAATCTGGGTTTTCCAGATTGAGTTTTTGAGCTCCCTTCAACATTCAAACCATCATTTCTTGTCTTTAATGGCTCCAATTTCACATATACTTGTACTAACATGGTATACACACCAAAACACATCTTCATGGAGCCCAATTTCATAAATCAAATACATGCATGGCTCAATGTAATTCAAGCTCAATTCTATCATACACATTCATGCATTCAAAGCTCCTATCTTTAATTATTCAAACATGCATGCTAATCTTTACTTCATTTCCATTCCAAATAATGCAAATGGTGTTCATTCTCATGGAGCTCAACAAAAACATGCTTGCATGTATGATTCAACATTTACCTTTCCATATTCAACTTAATACATGCTTGATTATGCAAAATCATGGTGATCCTACACATGCATGTGCACATTAGCTTCAAATTCATCAATTGTAGCACAACTCTTGTTCTTGATCACCAATTAGTCTTTAATTCACAAAATTACAAGTTCAATCTCATGAATTTACTCACTTAGGAGTTTAATCTTCCAAACCCTAGTCAATTCTTGGACTTAATCTTCAAGCTTCCCAAGCCTTGAGCCAAAACCACACAACTCTCTCCCTTCTCTCTCTAAGGCCGACCCCTCCCCCTCTCTCTCTCTATCCTTGAGTTCAAAATCAGCCAAAGTGTTAAAAAGATGAGGAATTGAAGTGTAATGGCCCTTATGTATAAGCCCACTAATCAAGTTTAATAATAATAAATAATATGACACTAATTCATTAATTAAATCAATGTAATCTGGCCTGAATCAGTTTTTCAATTAAATTTTACCGTAGGCTCTAAAAATTATGCCAATTACAATGGCGTAATCAATTTCGGGTTCTGTGGCCGATAAGGCCTCCAATTTAATTTTCGAAGCGGTAAAATCAAACAGATATTCCTACGGTGAACAGGTAGAAATTCAAAACCACATATTTTCACATAATGGCATACAAAACCATAACAAACACATAATCATATACAAATTAAGGACCAATTAGCATAGTACGGAACAGGGGTATCACACTTAGTGTTTCAAAGGCTTTCAAACATGCCTCATCAAAGATAAAAGGTGCATCCTTAGCAAGTAAACTACACAAAGGACGTAACATCTTACTAAAGTCTTTGATGAGCGTACGGTAAAAACATGCATGCCCTAGGAAAGACCTAATTTGACGCACAAAATTGGGTGGAGGAAGGCCTGCAATAAGGTCAACCTTAGTTTTGTCAACCTCTATACCTCGAGGGGACACAATGTGTCCCAACACTATACCCTCACGAACCATAAAATGGCTCTTTTTCCAACTCAAAATCAGGTTTGTCTCGACACAATGAATAAGGACTTTGGATAAATTTTAGAGACATTCCTTAAAATTCGGCCCAAATATGGAGAAGTTATCCATGAAAACCTCTAATAATTTCTCCACCATGTCAGAGAAAATAGCCGTAATACACCGTTGAAAAGTTGCCGGTGCATTACAAAGCCCAAAGGGCATGCGCCTGTAAGCAAAAGTGCCAAAAGGGCAAGTGAATGTGGTCTTTTCTTAGTCAGTGAGGTACACCGAGACTTGATTATACCCCGAGTAGCCATCAAGAAAACAATAAAATCCTGCCCCGCTAACCTCTCAAGAATTTGATCAATAAATGGCAAAGGAAAGTGATCCTTCCTAGTCATGGAATTCAATCTCTTATAATCAATACACACTCGTCACCCAGCAACGGTTCGTGTGGGGACCAACTCTCCTTGCTCATTCTCTACAATAGTGATGCCCGATTTCTTGGGCACCACTTGCGCGGGACTCACCCACTTGCTATCCGAGATGGAGTATATAATACCCGCATCCAACAATTTTAGCAGCTCTTTTTTTCACAACCTCCTCCATGTTGGGATTAAGTCTCCGTTGCATTTCATGAGGAGGTTTGGCATCATCCTCTAAATGTATATGATGCATGCACACAGAGGGATCTATTCCTTTCAATTTGGCCACCGACTACCCTATAGCACTCCGATGTGTCACAAGAACACTCATTAATTGACTTTCCTGCTCTGCAATTAAGTCAGATGCAATGATTATAGGTAAAGTATCCTGAGGCCCTAAAAATACATACTTAAGTGTGGCTAGGAGTGGTTTCAACTCAAGTGTAGATGGTGTGACTAAGGATGGTACGGCAGGCTCTTTAGATAGATAAGGAAAGGACTAAAACCGGGCTTTCCACGGAGGAAAATCCGGTGTAGAAGAAGAATTAAGCAAGGCATTCACCTCCTCAACCAACTAGTTAATATCAAAAATTCCAATCCCAAAATAAGCTAGACAAGCCTCTAAAAGGTCCTCTACAAGAATGAAGGGTAAAGCCTCCTCCACAATCACATCCACAACATCCACAAATAAGCACTCCTCTTTCTCATAGGGTTGTTAGGATGCTCGGAAAACATTGAATTTCACTTGCATATTCCTAAACGAAACTTCTATAACCCCAGAACGACAATTAATACACGCATTGGCCGTAGCCAAGACAGGTCGACCTAAGATCACCGGGATTTGTTTCTTAGAGCTAGCTACCGATTCCATATCTAAAACCAAGAAGTTAACAAGAAAATAAAACCTATCGACCTTTACTAGCATATCCTCAATCATGCCACATGGCACTGTGAGGGACCGATCAGCCAACTGGAGATTAATAGTAGTGGGCTTCAACTTGCCAAGCTCAAATTCTTCGTACACAAAGTACAGCAACAAATTGACACTAGCCCCTAAATCTAACAAGGCCCTATCAATGAAATAGTCCCCTATAATGCATGTAATGGTTGGGGCACCCGGGTCTTTAAGCTTAAGGGGTGTGTCATTCAAAAAGATGGAGCTTACTTGCTCCGTGAGTATGACCTTTTGGGACATGTGTGTCCTAGATTTACGCTTTTGCGTAAAAAGGTCCTTCAGAAATTTAGCATAAGAGGGTACTTGCTTAATCGCCTCCAGCAAGGGGAGGTTGATTTTCACTTGCTTAAAAGCCTCCATCATCGCTTCCATGGATGCCGCCTTTTTATTAAAAAATGACGGTGTATCAAGGCATTAGGAAAATGGTTCCTTAGGCACATATGGTGCCTTAGGCTCCTGTGAAGTGCTAGGGATTAAGTTATCGCCCTTAGGTGTCTCTCCCTCTCTCTTGCTCTATTTGGGTTGATTACCATGATCACCCTTCTTAGCCTTAGTTGCATCAAACGCAACTGGCCGAGACTCTAACTCTCTTCCACTTCTCAAAGTAATCACCGCTTGCTCCTGCTCATGGTGCTTTCCATTCCCACCCAAACCCTCTGCCTCATATTGACCTTTAGGGTTGGCCACAGTCTGACTCGATAATTTTCCCTCATCTCTTCTATTAATGCTATTAGCCATTTGACCCAATTGGGCCTCTAGCTTAGCAATGGAGTAAGTACAAAAGTGAACTACTAGTACTAACCCCCTAAGTTCTGAGAGAACTTCTAACACCTGAGTCTCAAAGGCCGAGTTGCCTTGAGGAACAGGCGGGGGTTGTGGTTGCCGGTAAGGTTATAATGGTCGATAAGGTTGTGGTTGGTAAAATTATTAAAATTCTGCCTTGGTGCTGGAGGATTGTAAGAAGTGCCTTGTGAAGAGGTCTCCATGAAAAATTAAGGTGATTTTTTCATCCCAGATTATATGTATTAGAATATTGGTCATTACCCGGGTTGGAGAATCCTTGAGCCGTATTCACATGCTCTTGGACCAATTCCGAAAATTGTGATGCCGAAGGGCACTCGCTCAAGTCATGAGCAGGACTCGCACAAATAGCACATGCCTTGTGAAATTGAGGTTAATCTTGTTGTGTAGGGCCACGTCCCGAAACTAATAATTGGTCCATCTTGTGGAACAATGCCTCTACCTGTTGGGCTAACTCTAGGTTTTGCCCTACCTCATAAATGCCCTCTCTTTTCGGGGCTCTAACTACTAGTTGCTGGACTTGCCGGGCTGTGGAGGCATGGTGACGGGAATTATCACTTAAGTTCTCAAATAATTGCCATGCCTCGGTGTCATTTTTGGACATGAATGTCCCACCACAAGAAGAATCCACCGTTTGGCGATGAGGCTCAGTTAAGCCATACTAAAAAGTTTGCACAAGTTGCCAATCAAGCACTTGGTGGTGGGGGCACTGTTGGAGAAGTTCACGACGTCTCTTCTATGTCTCATGAAATTGCTCGCCATCAATTTGAGCAAAATTGGTAATGGCTCGCCTGAGTTGGTTGGTCTTA